>NW_028249261.1:0-153959 GCF_964263255.1 Lissotriton vulgaris
AAAGCCACTGTTGGACAGGCCACATGACGGGCCGCTCTCCCCCGGCTCGACCAAGCCCGAGCCAGTCATACAAGCACCACACACCACCATTGCACGTCCTACGTCCCCTCAGGGACACCTGCCCTCAAGCATGATAACCTCGTGGGTCCGATCCACGGCCGACCCACGCGCCCAGCCCGGGCCGCCATCTTGGACACTTCGCCACGAGGCCGCCTGGCCCCCGATCGACCTCAACCCTGGGCCTAGCCCGGCCTCAGACATTCCGGCACCACCCTCCACCCAGGAGGCGAGCGAGCTACTTGGCCAGTCAATGGGAGAAAGAGGTGTCGATGGTTCTCCCCCGGCCAGTGCCGCTCGCCCATCGCCTCCCCGGGCGCTGGCTCCACCCCCCTGCTGGGTGTCTGGACTCCCTCATCCCGGACCTCCCGACCTCCAAGTGCGAGGGTCCGGACATCAAAGCACGCCAGCCCTATAACTGGGGCAGCTCCAGAACAGGAAGGCAGTTGTATCTTGGAGTCGAGAGACGAAAGAAGAACTCATCCTGGACGGACTACTGGCGCTGCCGTAGCTCTGTCCTGTGCACCATCATCCTGCCTGTTGGCGCTGCCACAGCCGTCGTAACCTTCATCCTTCACCGTCGTCCGGATCTGCTGGCGAGGCCGCGGACCGTTGTAACTGTCATCTGCATCGGGACCTGCTTGGCTTCTCCACGGCCCGTCGACCATCCTTCATCCATATCGGGACCTGCTTGGCTTCTCCACGGCCCGCCGACCACCCTTCATCCATCTCGGGACCTGCTTGGCTCCTCCACGGCCCGATCAGCAACCACGCCGAGCTCGAGGATTGAGAGCTATTGAACTCATTGGTAACTAAGACTGTCCCGCTACCCTTTTCCTCAACCAGAGATCAGAACCGAGGGGACCCCTGAGTCCAGACCTCCTTGTATTATATCAACGTAACCTAAGAAGTGCATATAAAGTCTCGTTAACCTTCAATCTTGTGTGGTGTCCGTCTGTGGGGGGGAAGTTACTTATCTGTACAGTCGTTGGAGACGGCTCTCCCTGGAGACCTCTCCCCGTAATCTCGGCCGACCCTCCCGGTCCGTCTAACATTGGTGGCCAGCGGCGCGATCCGAATCACCGCATAACGTACAGAGAGTAGCTCACCCCACAACGAACCCACCATGTGGCAGGCTGTTATAAGTGCCGGTGCTGCCAATTAAGTACCTGTGCAGAGTACCCGAAACCACTGGCTCAAATTAAGCACTGACGCTACGCCATTTTCCCACATGTTTAAGCACAAAATTCCAGTTTGTGCACCCTAGACCATGTTCCTGGCTACGCTGCTATTTTGCAACCAGCAGTATTCCTCTGTGCTCCAATCAGAATGTCACTCCTTCTGCTCCAGCTGTCTCTGCTATGAGGACTCAGGCAAATAACTACCTCAAAAACAGCCTAAAATCACTCAGGTTTATTTGTGACAAGTAGAACAAGAATGTATTTCACCTTCATAGAAGTAACACACTTGCAATTTTTAAAAAAACGTATCTAAAGACATGAAAAGATGTGACAGATATTGTGAAAATGTATGACTTTCTTTACAAGAAAGATTACAGACAACAACATTTTAGCTCCTCTTTTGAATGTTGTGGAATGTTCTTGTTTTCCCTACTTGCCCTATTTCTACCGTTATGACATCATTTTTAGGTCTCGGCTTCGAGACCTATTGTCACGGAGTTCACTCTCAACGGAGCCAGAGCGGTGAACGAGCGCCGATTGCATCTCGTGGACGCGCACGCCGAGCCTCCTGGAGCCGTGCACATCTCTTGCTCCACATTCACACTCACGGAAGCACACACTCACGCACGCACGCACACACACACACACACCCCCTCCCTCTCTGCCCACTCCCTCTCTGCCGCGGCGCCGCCCCCCCTCGACCCCCACTCACCGGGCTCTTTCCCTCGCAGCGGGTCAGTCATGGCAGCAGGCAGACTCGGTGTCTTCTCCGTGGATCTTCAGCTGATGTGCACGCCCACGCTGCGTCTCGTGCGCGCCCACCACGCTGTTTCGCGTCTGTTGATCCTCAGCTTGTTGCTTACAGCCAGTGGGTTGAACTTGAATGTACTCGACAAAATATCCTTATATAACTAAAAAGTGAGCATCATCTTCATCTCACGTTTGTAAAGGTAACCATGAACACCAATTGTGTTAAAATATATTGAATACGATAGATCACCTTCCACTCGCCCATACATATACTTTAAATTCCTTATTCATATTATTAGAACAAAGCAACGCAGAAGATAATTTTTGGTTGTCTGTGGGTGGGGAGATGGGGGTAGCACTCTCTGCCCTCTTTTCCTATCATTGACTCTTTGGCGCCTATAAGAAAAACTCAAGCTGCTTATACTTTAGAGGAATTCTGCATAAGGATTATTATAGTGTGAGTGCAGAGTGCGCACAGTTCAGAGTGTGCAGAGTACAGAGTGTGAAGTAGTGAGTGCAGAGTGAGTGAGCAGAGTGTGAGTGCAGAGTGCAGAGTGTGAAGTAGTGAGTGCAGAGTGAGTGTGCAGAGTGTGAATGCAGCGTGCAGAGTTGAGTGCAGAGTGTGAGTGCAGAGTGTAAGTGTGAGTGCAGAGTGCAGAGTAGTGAGTGCAGAGTAGTGAGTGCAGAGTGTGAGTAGTGAGTACAGAGTAGTGAGTAGTGAGTTCAGAGTGTGAGTAGTGAGTGCAGAGTGTGAGTAGTGAGTACAGAGTGCAGAGTAGTGAGTGCAGAGTAGTGAGTGCAGAGTAGTGCGTGCAGAGTAGTGAGTGCAGAGTAGTGAGTGCAGAGTAGTGAGTAGTGAGTGCAGAGTAGTGAGTAGTGAGTGCAGAGTAGTGAGTGCAGAGTAGTGAGTGCAGAGTAGTGAGTAGTGAGTAGTGAGCGCAGAGTAGTGAGTAGTGAGGCAGAGTAGTGAGTAGTGAGTGCAGAGTAGTGAGTAGTGAGTGCATAGTAGTGAGTAGTGAGTGGTGAGTAGTGAGTAGTGAGTGGTGAGTAGTGAGTGCAGAGTAGTGAGTAGTGAGTGCAGAGTAGTGAGTAGTGAGTGCAGAGTAGTGAGTAGTGAGTGCAGAGTAGTGAGTAGTGAGTGCAGAGTAGTGAGTGCAGAGTAGTGAGTAGTGAGTGGTGAGTAGTGAGTGCAGAGTAGTGAGTAGTGAGTGGTGAGTAGTGAGTGCAGAGTAGTGAGTAGTGAGTGCAGAGTAGTGAGTAGTGAGTAGTGAGTGGTGAGTAGTGAGTGCAGAGTAGTGAGTAGTGAGTGGTGAGTAGTGAGTGCAGAGTAGTGAGTGCAGAGTAGTGAGCAGTGAGTGCAGAGTAGTGAGTGCAAAGTAGTGAGTAGTGAGTGCAGAGTAGTGAGTAGTGAGTGCAGAGTAGTGAGTGCAGAGTAGTGAGTAGTGAGTGCAGAGTAGTGAGTAGTGAGTGCAGAGTAGTGAGTGCAGAGTAGTGAGTGCAGAGTAGTGAGTGCAGAGTAGTGAGTGCAGAGTAGTGAGTAGTGAGTGCAGAGTAGTGAGTAGTGAGTGCAGAGTAGTGAGTAGTGAGTGCAGAGTAGTGAGTAGTGAGTAGTGAGTGCAGAGTAGTGAGTAGTGAGTGCAGAGTAGTGAGTGCAGAGTAGTGAGTAGTGAGTGCAGAGTAGTGAGTACTGAGTAGTGAGTGCAGAGTAGTGAGTAGTGAGTGCAGAGTAGTGAGTAGTGAGTGCAGAGTTGTGAGTGCAGAGTAGTGAGTAGTGAGTGCAGAGTAGTGAGTGCAGAGTAGTGAGTAGTGAGTAGTGAGTGCAGAGTAGTGAGTAGTGAGTGCAGAGTAGTGAGTAGTGAGTGCAGAGTAGTGAGTGCAGAGTAGTGAGTAGTGAGTGCAGAGTAGTGAGTGCAGAGTAGTGAGTGCAGAGTAGTGAGTGCAGAGTAGTGAGTAGTGAGTAGTGAGTGCAGAGTAGTGAGTAGTGAGTGCAGAGTAGTGAGTGCAGAGTAGTGAGTAGTGAGTGCTGAGTAGTGAGTAGTGAGTGCAGAGTAGTGAGTAGTGAGTGTAGAGTAGTGAGTAGTGAGTGCAGAGTAGTGAGTGCAGAGTAGTAAGTAGTGAGTGCAGAGTAGTGAGTGCAGAGTAGTGAGTAGTGACTGCAGAGTAGTGTGTAGTGAGTAGTGAGTACAGAGTAGTGAGTAGTGAGTGCAGAGTAGTGAGTAGTGAGTGCAGAGTAGTGAGTGCAGAGTAGTGAGTAGTGAGTGCAGAGTAGTGAGTGTAGAGTAGTGAGTAGTGAGTGCAGAGTAGTGAGTGCAGAGTAGTGAGTAGTGAGTGCAGAGTAGTGAGTAGTGAGTGCAGAGTAGTGAGTGCAGAGTAGTGAGTAGTGAGTGCAGAGTAGTGAGTAGTGAGTGCAGAATAGTGAGTAGTGAGTGCAGAGTAGTGAGTAGTGAGTGCAGAGTAGTGAGTGCAGAGTAGTGAGTAGTGAGTGCAGAGTAGTGAGTGCAGAGTAGTGAGTAGTGAGTGCAGAGTAGTGAGTAGTGAGTGCAGAGTAGTGAGTAGTGAGTGCAGAGGAGTGTGTAGTTAGTGCAGAGTAGTGAGTAGGGAGTGCTGAGTAGTGAGTAGTGAGTGCAGAGTAGTGAGTGCAGAGTAGTGAGTAGTGAGTGCAGAGTAGTGAGTGCATAGTAGTGAGTGCAGAGTAGTGAGTAGTGAGTGGAGAGTAGTGAGTGCAGAGTAGTGAGTGCACATTGCAGAGTAGTGAGTGCAGAGTAGTGAGTGCAGAGTAGTGAGTGCAGAGTAGTGAGTAGTGAGTAGTGAGTGCAGAGTAGTGAGTAGTGAGTGCAGAGTAGTGAGTAGTGAGTGCAGAGTAGTGAGTGCAGAGTAGTGAGTAGTAAGTGCAGAGTAGTGAGTGCAGAGTAGTGAGTAGTGAGTGCAGAGTAGTGAGTACAGAGTAGTGAGTAGTGAGTGCAGAGTAGTGAGTGCAGAGTGCAGAGTAGTGAGTAGTGAGTGCAGAGTAGTGAGTATTGAGTGCAGAGTAGTGAGTAGTGAGTGCAGAGTAGTGAGTAGTGAGTAGTGAGTGCAGAGTAGTGAGTGCAGAGTAGTGAGTGCAGAGTAGTGAGTAGTGAGTGCAGAGTAGTGAGTAGTGTGCAGAGTAGTGAGTAGTGAGTGCAGAGTAGTGAGTGCAGAGTAGTGAGTAGTGAGTGCAGAGTAGTGAGTGCAGATTGCAGAGTAGTGAGTGCAGAGTAGTGAGTAGTGAGTGCAGAGTAGTGAGTAGTGAGTGCAGAGTAGTGAGTAGTGAGTGCAGAGTAGTGAGTGCAGAGTAGTGAGTAGTGAGGGCAGAGTAGTGAGTAGTGAGTGCAGAGTAGTGAGTAGTGAGTGCAGAGTAGTGTGTGCAGATTGCAGAGTAGTGAGTGCAGAGTAGTGAGTGCAGAGTAGTGAGTGCAGAGTAGTGAGTAGTGAGTGCAGAGTAGTGAGTAGTGAGTGCAGAGTAGTGAGTAGTGAGTGCAGAGTAGTGAGTGCAGAGTAGTGAGTGCAGCGTAGTGAGTAGTGAGTGCAGAGTAGTGAGTGCAGAGTAGTGAGTAGTGAGTGCAGAGTAGTGAGTGCAGAGTAGTGAGTGCAGAGTAGTGAGTAGTGAGTGCAGAGTAGTGAGTAGTGAGTGCAGAGTAGTGAGTAGTGAGTGCAGAGTAGTGAGTGCAGAGTAGTGAGTAGTGAGTGCAGAGTAGTGAGTAGTGAGTGCAGAGTAGTGAGTGCAGAGTAGTGAGTAGTGAGTGCAGAGTAGTGAGTAGTGAGTAGTGAGTGCAGAGTAGTGAGTGCAGAGTAGTGAGTAGTGAGTGCAGAGTAGTGAGTGCAGATTGCAGAGAAGTGAGTGCAGAGTAGTGAGTGCAGAGTAGTGTGTGCAGAGTAGTGAGTGCAGAGTAGTGAGTAGTGAGTGCAGAGTAGTGAGTAGTGAGTGCAGAGTAGTGAGTAGTGAGTGCAGAGTAGTGAGTGCAGAGTAGTGAGTGCAGAGTAGTGAGTGCAGAGTAGTGAGTAGTGAGTTCAGAGTAGTGAGTAGTGAGTGCAGAGTAGTGAGTAGTGAGTGCAGAGTAGTGAGTAGTGAGTGCAGAGTAGTGAGTAGTGAGTGCAGTGAGTAGTGAGTGCAGAGTAGTGAGTAGTGAGTGCAGAGTAGTGAGTAGTGAGTGCAGAGTAGTGAGTGCAGAGTAGTGAGTAGTGAGTGCAGAGTAGTGAGTGCAGAGTAGTGAGTAGTGAGTGCTGAGTAGTGAGTAGTGAGTGCAGAGTAGTGAGTAGTGAGTGTAGAGTAGTGAGTAGTGAGTGCAGAGTAGTGAGTGCAGAGTAGTAAGTAGTGAGTGCAGAGTAGTGAGTGCAGAGTAGTGAGTAGTGACTGCAGAGTAGTGTGTAGTGAGTAGTGAGTACAGAGTAGTGAGTAGTGAGTGCAGAGTAGTGAGTAGTGAGTGCAGAGTAGTGAGTGCAGAGTAGTGAGTGCAGAGTAGTGAGTGCAGAGTAGTGAGTAGTGAGTGCAGAGTAGTGAGTGTAGAGTAGTGAGTAGTGAGTGCAGAGTAGTGAGTGCAGAGTAGTGAGTAGTGAGTGCAGAGTAGTGAGTAGTGAGTGCAGAGTAGTGAGTGCAGAGTAGTGAGTAGTGAGTGCAGAGTAGTGAGTAGTGAGTGCAGAATAG
Organism: Lissotriton vulgaris; assembly: GCF_964263255.1. Lineage (NCBI taxonomy): Eukaryota > Metazoa > Chordata > Amphibia > Caudata > Salamandridae > Lissotriton > Lissotriton vulgaris. The sequence goes on from NW_028249261.1 coordinate 6,652, forward strand.
TGAGTAGTGAGTGCAGAGTAGTGAGTAGTGAGTGCAGAGTAGTGAGTGCAGAGTAGTGAGTAGTGAGTGCAGAGTAGTGAGTAGTGAGTGCAGAGTAGTGAGTAGTGAGTGCAGAGTAGTGAGTGCAGAGTAGTGAGTAGTGAGTGCAGAGTAGTGAGTAGTGAGTGCTGAGTAGTGAGTAGTGAGTGCAGAGTAGTGAGTAGTGAGTGTAGAGTAGTGAGTAGTGAGTGCAGAGTAGTGAGTGCAGAGTAGTGAGTAGTGAGTGCAGAGTAGTGAGTGCATAGTAGTGAGTGTAGAGTAGTGAGTAGTGAGTGGAGAGTAGTGAGTGCAGAGTAGTGAGTGCACATTGCAGAGTAGTGAGTGCAGAGTAGTGAGTGCAGAGTAGTGAGTGCAGAGTAGTGAGTAGTGAGTGCAGAGTAGTGAGTAGTGAGTGCAGAGTAGTGAGTAGTGAGTGCAGAGTAGTGAGTAGTGAGTGCAGAGTAGTGAGTAGTGAGTGCAGAGTAGTGAGTGGAGAGTAGTGAGTAGTAAGTGCAGAGTAGTGAGTGCAGAGTAGTGAGTAGTGAGTGCAGAGTAGTGAGTACAGAGTAGTGAGTAGTGAGTGCAGAGTAGTGAGTGCAGAGTGCAGAGTAGTGAGTAGTGAGTGCAGAGTAGTGAGTATTGAGTGCAGAGTAGTGAGTAGTGAGTGCAGAGTAGTGAGTAGTGAGTAGTGAGTGCAGAGTAGTGAGTGCAGAGTAGTGAGTGCAGAGTAGTGAGTAGTGAGTGCAGAGTAGTGAGTAGTGTGCAGAGTAGTGAGTAGTGAGTGCAGAGTAGTGAGTGCAGAGTAGTGAGTAGTGAGTGCAGAGTAGTGAGTGCAGATTGCAGAGTAGTGAGTGCAGAGTAGTGAGTAGTGAGTGCAGAGTAGTGAGTAGTGAGTGCAGAGTAGTGAGTGCAGAGTAGTGAGTAGTGAGGGCAGAGTAGTGAGTAGTGAGTGCAGAGTAGTGAGTAGTGAGTGCAGAGTAGTGAGTGCAGAGTAGTGAGTGCAGAGTAGTGAGTAGTGAGTGCAGAGTAGTGAGTAGTGAGTGCAGAGTAGTGAGTAGTGAGTGCAGAGTAGTGAGTGCAGAGTAGTGAGTGCAGCGTAGTGAGTAGTGAGTGCAGAGTAGTGAGTGCAGAGTAGTGAGTAGTGAGTGCAGAGTAGTGAGTGCAGAGTAGTGAGTGCAGAGTAGTGAGTAGTGAGTGCAGAGTAGTGAGTAGTGAGTGCAGAGTAGTGAGTAGTGAGTGCAGAGTAGTGAGTGCAGAGTAGTGAGTAGTAAGTGCAGAGTAGTGAGTAGTGAGTGCAGAGTAGTGAGTGCAGAGTAGTGAGTAGTGAGTGCAGAGTAGTGAGTAGTGAGTAGTGAGTGCAGAGTAGTGAGTGCAGAGTAGTGAGTAGTGAGTGCAGAGTAGTGAGTGCAGATTGCAGAGAAGTGAGTGCAGAGTAGTGAGTGCAGAGTAGTGTGTGCAGAGTAGTGAGTGCAGAGTAGTGAGTAGTGAGTGCAGAGTAGTGAGTAGTGAGTGCAGAGTAGTGAGTGCAGAGTAGTGAGTGCAGAGTAGTGAGTGCAGAGTAGTGAGTAGTGAGTTCAGAGTAGTGAGTAGTGAGTGCAGAGTAGTGAGTAGTGAGTGCAGAGTAGTGAGTAGTGAGTGCAGAGTAGTGAGTAGTGAGTGCAGTGAGTAGTGAGTGCAGAGTAGTGAGTAGTGAGTGCAGAGTAGTGAGTAGTGAGTGCAGAGTAGTGAGTGCAGAGTAGTGAGTAGTGAGTGCAGAGTAGTGAGTGCAGAGTAGTGAGTAGTGAGTAGTGAGTGCAGAGTAGTGAGTAGTGAGTGCAGAGTAGTGAGTGCAGAGTAGTGAGTAGTGACTACAGAGTAGTGTGTAGTGAGTAGTGAGTACAGAGAAGTGAGTAGTGAGTGCAGAGTAGTGAGTAGTGAGTGCAGAGTAGTGAGTGCAGAGTAGTGAGTGCAGAGTAGTGAGTGCAGAGTAGGGAGTGCAGAGTAGTGAGTAGTGAGTGCAGAGTAGTGAGTGTAGAGTAGTGAGTAGTGAGTGCAGAGTAGTGAGTGCAGAGTAGTGAGTAGTGAGTGCAGAGTAGTGAGTGCAGAGTAGTGAGTAGTGAGTGCAGAGTAGTGAGTAGTGAGTGCAGAATAGTGAGTAGTGAGTGCAGAGTAGTGAGTAGTGAGTGCAGAGTAGTGAGTGCAGAGTAGTGAGTAGTGAGTGCAGAGTAGTGAGTAGTGAGTGCAGAGTAGTGAGTAGTGAGTGCAGAGTAGTGAGTGCAGAGTAGTGAGTAGTGAGTGCAGAGTAGTGAGTAGTGAGTGCAGAGGAGTGTGTAGTGAGTGCAGAGTAGTGAGTAGTGAGTGCAGAGTAGTGAGTAGTGAGTGCAGAGTAGTGAGTGCAGAGTAGTGAGTAGTGAGTGCAGAGTAGTGAGTGCATAGTAGTGAGTGCAGAGTAGTGAGTAGTGAGTGGAGAGTAGTGAGTGCAGAGTAGTGAGTGCACATTGCAGAGTAGTGAGTGCAGAGTAGTGAGTGCAGAGTAGTGAGTGCAGAGTAGTGAGTAGTGAGTAGTGAGTGCAGAGTAGTGAGTAGTGAGTGCAGAGTAGTGAGTAGTGAGTGCAGAGTAGTGAGTAGTGAGTGCAGAGTAGTGAGTAGTGAGTGCAGAGTAGTGAGTAGTGAGTGCAGAGTAGTGAGTGCAGAGTAGTGAGTAGTGAGTGCAGAGTAGTGAGTAGTGAGTGGAGAGTAGTGAGTGCAGAGTAGTGAGTAGTAAGTGCAGAGTAGTGAGTGCAGAGTAGTGAGTAGTGAGTGCAGAGTAGTGAGTACAGAGTAGTGAGTAGTGAGTGCAGAGTAGTGAGTACAGAGTAGTGAGTAGTGAGTGCAGAGTAGTGAGTGCAGAGTGCAGAGTAGTGAGTAGTGAGTGCAGAGTAGTGAGTAGTGAGTGCAGAGTAGTGAGTAGTGAGTAGAGTAGTGAGTAGTGAGTGCAGAGTAGTGAGTATTGAGTGCAGAGTAGTGAGTAGTGAGTGCAGAGTAGTGAGTAGTGAGTAGTGAGTGCAGAGTAGTGAGTGCAGAGTAGTGAGTGCCGAGTAGTGAGTAGTGAGTGCAGAGTAGTGAGTAGTGTGCAGAGTAGTGAGTAGTGAGTGCAGAGTAGTGAGTGCAGAGTAGTGAATAGTGAGTGCAGAGTAGTGAGTGCAGATTGCAGAGTAGTGAGTGCAGAGTAGTGAGTAGTGAGTGCAGAGTAGTGAGTAGTGAGTGCAGAGTAGTGAGTGCAGAGTAGTGAGGCCAGAGTAGTGAGTAGTGAGTGCAGAGTAGTGAGTAGTGAGTGCAGAGTAGTGAGTGCAGATTGCAGAGTAGTGAGTGCAGAGTAGTGAGTGCAGAGTAGTGAGTGCAGAGTAGTGAGTAGTGAGTAGTGAGTGCAGAGTAGTGAGTAGTGAGTGCAGAGTAGTGAGTGCAGAGTAGTGAGTGGTGAGTAGTGAGTGCAGAGTAGTGAGTGCAGAGTAGTGAGTAGTGAGTGCAGAGTAGTGAGTAGTGAGTGCAGAGTAGTGAGTAGTGAGTGGAGTGAGTAGTGAGTGCAGAGTAGTGAGTAGTGAGTGCAGAGTAGTGAGTAGTGAGTGCAGAGTAGTGAGTGCAGATTGCAGAGTAGTGAGTGCAGAGTAGTGAGTGCAGAGTAGTGAGTGCAGAGTAGTGAGTGCAGAGTAGTGAGTAGTGAGTGCAGAGTAGTGAGTAGTGAGTGCAGAGTAGTGAGTGCAGAGTAGTGAGTAGTGAGTAGTGAGTGCAGACTAGTGAGTGCAGAGTAGTGAGTAGTGAGTGCAGAGTAGTGAGTAGTGAGTGCAGAGTAGTGAGTAGTGAGTAGTGAGTGCAGAGTAGTGAGTAGTGAGTGCAGAGTAGTGAGTAGTGAGTGCAGAGTAGTGAGTGCAGAGTAGTGCGTGCAGAGTAGTGAGTAGTGAGTTCAGAGTAGTGAGTAGTGAGTGCAGAGTAGTGAGTAGTGAGTGCAGAGTAGTGAGTGCAGAGTAGTGAGTGCAGATTGCAGAGTAGTGAGTGCAGAGTAGTGAGTGCAGAGTAGTGAGTGCAGAGTAGTGAGAAGTGAGTGCAGAGTAGTGAGTAGTGAGTGCAGAGTAGTGAGTAGTGAGTGCAGAGTAGTGAGTGCAGAGTAGTGGGTGCAGAGTAGAGAGTAGTGAGTTCAGAGTAGTGAGTAGTGAGTGCAGAGTAGTGAGTAGTGAGTGCAGAGTAGTGAGTAGTGAGTGCAGAGTAGTGAGTGCAGAGTAGTGAGTCCAGAGTAGTGACTGCAGAGTAGTGAGTAGTGAGTGCAGAGTAGTGAGTAGTGAGTGCAGAGTAGTGAGAGCAGAGTAGTGAGTGCAGAGTAGTGAGTAGTGAGTGCAGAGTAGTTAGTGCAGAGTAGTGAGTAGTGAGTGCAGAGTAGTGAGTGCAGAGTAGTGAGTGCAGAGTAGTGAGTAGTGAGTGCAGAGTAGTGAGTAGTGAGTGCAGAGTAGTGAGTAGTGAGTGCAGAGTAGTGAGTGCAGAGTAGTGAGTAGTGAGTGCAGAGTAGTGAGTAGTGAGTGCAGAGTAGTGAGTGCAGAGTAGTGAGTAGTGAGTGCAGAGTAGTGAGTAGTGAGTGCAGAGTAGTGAGTAGTGAGTGCAGAGTAGTGAGTAGTGAGTGCAGAGTAGTGAGTGCAAAGTAGTGAGAAGTGAGTGCAGAGTAGTGAGTAGTGAGTGCAGAGTAGTGAGTAGTGAGTGCAGAGTAGTGAGTAGTGAGTGCAGAGTAGTGAGTAGTGAGTGCAAAGTAGTGAGTAGTGAGTGCAGAGTAGTGAGTGCAGAGTAGTGAGTAGTGAGTGCAGAGTAGTGAGTAGTGAGTGCAGAGTAGTGAGTGCAGAGTAGTGAGTAGTGAGTGCAGAGTAGTGAGTAGTGAGTGGAGAGTAGTGAGTGCAGAGTAGTGAGTAGTAAGTGCAGAGTAGTGAGTGCAGAGTAGTGAGTAGTGAGTGCAGAGTAGTGAGTACAGAGTAGTGAGTAGTGAGTGCAGAGTAGTGAGTACAGAGTAGTGAGTAGTGAGTGCAGAGTAGTGAGTGCAGAGTGCAGAGTAGTGAGTAGTGAGTGCAGAGTAGTGAGTAGTGAGTGCAGAGTAGTGAGTAGTGAGTAGAGTAGTGAGTAGTGAGTGCAGAGTAGTGAGTATTGAGTGCAGAGTAGTGAGTAGTGAGTGCAGAGTAGTGAGTAGTGAGTAGTGAGTGCAGAGTAGTGAGTGCAGAGTAGTGAGTGCAGAGTAGTGAGTAGTGAGTGCAGAGTAGTGAGTAGTGTGCAGAGTAGTGAGTAGTGAGTGCAGAGTAGTGAGTGCAGAGTAGTGAGTAGTGAGTGCAGAGTAGTGAGTGCAGATTGCAGAGTAGTGAGTGCAGAGTAGTGAGTAGTGAGTGCAGAGTAGTGAGTGCAGAGTAGTGAGGCCAGAGTAGTGAGTAGTGAGTGCAGAGTAGTGAGTAGTGAGTGCAGAGTAGTGAGTGCAGATTGCAGAGTAGTGAGTGCAGAGTAGTGAGTGCAGAGTAGTGAGTGCAGAGTAGTGAGTAGTGAGTGCAGAGTAGTGAGTAGTGAGTGCAGAGTAGTGAGTAGTGAGTGCAGAGTAGTGAGTGCAGAGTAGTGAGTGCAGAGTAGTGAGTAGTGAGTGCAGAGTAGTGAGTGCAGAGTAGTGAGTAGTGAGTGCAGAGTAGTGAGTAGTGAGTGCAGAGTAGTGAGTAGTGAGTGGAGTGAGTAGTGAGTGCAGAGTAGTGAGTAGTGAGTGCAGAGTAGTGAGTAGTGAGTGCAGAGTAGTGAGTGCAGATTGCAGAGTAGTGAGTGCAGAGTAGTGAGTGCAGAGTAGTGAGTGCAGAGTAGTGAGTGCAGAGTAGTGAGTAGTGAGTGCAGAGTAGTGAGTAGTGAGTGCAGAGTAGTGAGTGCAGAGTAGTGAGTAGTGAGTAGTGAGTGCAGAGTAGTGAGTGCAGAGTAGTGAGTAGTGAGTGCAGAGTAGTGAGTAGTGAGTGCAGAGTAGTGAGTAGTGAGTAGTGAGTGCAGAGTAGTGAGTAGTGAGTGCAGAGTAGTGAGTAGTGAGTGCAGAGTAGTGAGTGCAGAGTAGTGAGTAGTGAGTGCAGAGTAGTGAGTAGTGAGTAGTGAGTGCAGAGTAGTGAGTGCAGAGTAGTGAGTGCAGAGTAGTGAGTAGTGAGTTCAGAGTAGTGAGTAGTGAGTGCAGAGTAGTGAGTAGTGAGTGCAGAGTAGTGAGTAGTGAGTGCAGAGTAGTGAGTGCAGAGTAGTGCGTGCAGAGTAGTGAGTAGTGAGTTCAGAGTAGTGAGTAGTGAGTGCAGAGTAGTGAGTAGTGAGTGCAGAGTAGTGAGTGCAGAGTAGTGAGTGCAGATTGCAGAGTAGTGAGTGCAGAGTAGTGAGTGCAGAGTAGTGAGTGCAGAGTAGTGAGTGCAGAGTAGTGAGAAGTGAGTGCAGAGTAGTGAGTAGTGAGTGCAGAGTAGTGAGTAGTGAGTGCAGAGTAGTGAGTGCAGAGTAGTGGGTGCAGAGTAGAGAGTAGTGAGTTCAGAGTAGTGAGTAGTGAGTGCAGAGTAGTGAGTAGTGAGTGCAGAGTAGTGAGTAGTGAGTGCAGAGTAGTGAGTGCAGAGTAGTGAGTCCAGAGTAGTGACTGCAGAGTAGTGAGTAGTGAGTGCAGAGTAGTGAGTAGTGAGTGCAGAGTAGTGAGAGCAGAGTAGTGAGTGCAGAGTAGTGAGTAGTGAGTGCAGAGTAGTTAGTGCAGAGTAGTGAGTAGTGAGTGCAGAGTAGTGAGTGCAGAGTAGTGAGTGCAGAGTAGTGAGTAGTGAGTGCAGAGTAGTGAGTAGTGAGTGCAGAGTAGTGAGTGCAGAGTAGTGAGTAGTGAGTGCAGAGTAGTGAGTAGTGAGTGCAGAGTAGTGAGTGCAGAGTAGTGAGTAGTGAGTGCAGAGTAGTGAGTAGTGAGTAGTGAGTGCAGAGTAGTGAGTGCAGAGTAGTGAGTAGTGAGTGCAGAGTAGTGAGTGCAGATTGCAGAGTAGTGAGTGCAGAGTAGTGAGTGCAGAGGAGTAGTGAGTGCAGAGTAGTGAGTAGTGAGTAGTGAGTGCAGAGTAGTGAGTGCAGAGTAGGTTCAGAGTAGTGAGTAGTGAGTGCAGAGTAGTGAGTAGTGAGTGCAGAGTAGTGAGTAGTGAGTGCAGAGTAGTGAGTAGTGAGTGCAAAGTAGTGAGAAGTGAGTGCAGAGTAGTGAGTAGTGAGTGCAGAGTAGTGAGTAGTGAGTGCAGAGTAGTGAGTAGTGAGTGCAGAGTAGTGAGTAGTGAGTGCAGAGTAGTGAGTGCAGAGTAGTGAGTGCAGAGTAGTGAGTGCAGAGTAGTGAGTAGTGAGTGCAGAGTAGTGAGTGTAGAGTAGTGAGTAGTGAGTGCAGAGTAGTGAGTGCAGAGTAGTGTGTAGTGAGTGCAGAGTAGTGAGTAGTGAGTGCAGAGTAGTGAGTGCAGAGTAGTGAGTAGTGAGTGCAGAGTAGTGAGTAGTGAGTGCAGAATAGTGAGTAGTGAGTGCAGAGTAGTGAGTAGTGAGTGCAGAGTAGTGAGTGCAGAGTAGTGAGTAGTGAGTGCAAGTAGTGAGTAGTGAGTGCAGAGTAGTGAGTAGTGAGTGCAGAGTAGTGAGTAGTGAGTGCATAGTAGTGAGTGCAGAGTAGTGAGTAGTGAGTGCAGAGTAGTGAGTGCAGAGGAGTGTGTAGTGAGTGCAGAGTAGTGAGTTGTGAGTGCAGAGTAGTGAGTAGTGAGTGCAGAGTAGTGAGTGCAGAGTAGTGAGTAGTGAGTGCAGAGTAGTGAGTGCATAGTAGTGAGTGCAGAGTAGTGAGTAGTGAGTGGAGAGTAGTGAGTGCAGAGTAGTGAGTGCACATTGCAGAGTAGTGAGTGCAGAGTAGTGAGTGCAGAGTAGTGAGTGCAGAGTAGTGAGTAGTGAGTGCAGAGTAGTGAGTAGTGAGTGCAGAGTAGTGAGTAGTGAGTGCAGAGTAGTGAGTGCAGAGTAGTGAGTAGTAAGTGCAGAGTAGTGAGTGCAGAGTAGTGAGTAGTGAGTGCAGAGTAGTGAGTACAGAGTAGTGAGTAGTGAGTGCAGAGTAGTGAGTACAGAGTAGTGAGTAGTGAGTGCAGAGTAGTGAGTGCAGAGTGCAGAGTAGTGAGTAGTGAGTGCAGAGTAGTGAGTATTGAGTGCAGAGTAGTGAGTAGTGAGTGCAGAGTAGTGAGTAGTGAGTAGTGAGTGCAGAGTAGTGAGTGCAGAGTAGTGAGTGCAGAGTAGTGAGTGCAGAGTAGTGAGTAGTGAGTGCAGAGTAGTGAGTAGTGTGCAGAGTAGTGAGTAGTGAGTGCAGAGTAGTGAGTGCAGAGTAGTGAGTAGTGAGTGCAGAGTAGTGAGTGCAGATTGCAGAGTAGTGAGTGCAGAGTAGTGAGTAGTGAGTGCAGAGTAGTGAGTAGTGAGTGCAGAGTAGTGAGTGCAGAGTAGTGAGTGCAGAGTAGTGAGTAGTGAGTGCAGAGTAGTGAGTAGTGAGTGCAGAGTAGTGAGTGCAGATTGCAGAGTAGTGAGTGCAGAGTAGTGAGTGCAGAGTAGTGAGTGCAGAGTAGTGAGTAGTGAGTGCAGAGTAGTGAGTAGTGAGTAGTGAGTGCAGAGTAGTGAGTGCAGAGTAGTGAGTAGTGAGTGCAGAGTAGTGAGTGCAGATTGCAGAGTAGTGAGTGCAGAGTAGTGAGTGCAGAGTAGTGTGTGCAGAGTAGTGAGTGCAGAGTAGTGAGTAGTGAGTGCAGAGTAGTGAGTAGTGAATGCAGAGTAGTGAGTAGTGAGTGCAGAGTAGTGAGTGCAGAGTAGTGAGTGCAGAGTAGTGAGTGCAGAGTAGTGAGTGCAGAGTAGTGAGTAGTGAGTTCAGAGTAGTGAGTAGTGAGTGCAGAGTAGTGAGTAGTGAGTGCAGAGTAGTGAGTAGTGAGTGCAGTGAGTAGTGAGTGCAGAGTAGTGAGTAGTGAGTGCAGAGTAGTGAGTAGTGAGTGCAGAGTAGTGAGTGCAGATTGCAGAGTAGTGAGTGCAGAGTAGTGAGTGCAGAGTAGTGAGTGCAGAGTAGTGAGTAGTGAGTGCAGAGTAGTGAGTAAAGAGTGCAGAGTAGTGAGTAGTGAGTGCAGAGTAGTGAGTGCAGAGTAGTGAGTAGTGAGTAGTGAGTGCAGAGTAGTGAGTGCAGAGTAGTGAGTAGTGAGTGCAGAGTAGTGAGTAGTGAGTGCAGAGTAGTGAGTGCAGAGTAGTGAGTAGTGAGTGCAGAGTAGTGAGTAGTGAGTAGTGAGTGCAGAGTAGTGAGTGCAGAGTAGTGAGTAGTGAGTGCAGAGTAGTGAGTAGTGAGTGCAGAGTAGTGAGTGCAGAGTAGTGAGTAGTGAGTGCAGAGTAGTGAGTAGTGAGTAGTGAGTGCAGAGTAATGAGTGCAGAGTAGTGAGTGCAGAGTAGTGAGTAGTGAGTTCAGAGTAGTGAGTAGTGAGTGCAGAGTAGTGAGTAGTGAGTGCAGAGTAGTGAGTAGTGAGTGCAGAGTAGTGAGTGCAGAGTAGTGAGTGCAGAGTAGTGAGTAGTGAGTTCAGAGTAGTGAGTAGTGAGTGCAGAGTAGTGAGTAGTGAGTGCAGAGTAGTGAGTGCAGAGTAGTGAGTGCAGATTGCAGAGTAGTGAGTGCAGAGTAGTGAGTGCAGAGTAGTGAGTGCAGAGTAGTGAGTGCAGAGTAGTGAGAAGTGAGTGCAGAGTAGTGAGTAGTGAGTGCAGAGTAGTGAGTAGTGAGTGCAGAGTAGTGAGTGCAGAGTAGTGAGTAGTGAGTAGTGAGTGCAGAGTAGTGAGTGCAGAGTAGTGAGTAGTGAGTGCAGAGTAGTGAGTAGTGAGTGCAGAGTAGTGAGTAGTGAGTGCAGAGTAGTGAGTGCAGAGTAGTGAGTGCAGAGTAGTGAGTAGTGAGTTCAGAGTAGTGAATAGTGAGTGCAGAGTAGTGAGTAGTGAGTGCAGAGTAGTGAGTGCAGAGTAGTGAGTGCAGAGTAGTGAGTGCAGAGTAGTGAGTAGTGAGTGCAGAGTAGTGAGTAGTGAGTGCAGAGTAGTGAGTGCAGAGTAGTGAGTGCAGAGTAGTGAGTAGTGAGTGCAGAGTAGTGAGTGCAGAGTAGTGAGTAGTGTGCAGAGTAGTGAGTGCAGAGTAGTGAGTGCAGAGTAGTGAGTAGTGAGTGCAGAGTAGTGAGTAGTGAGTGCAGAGTAGTGAGTAGTGAGTGCAGAGTAGTGAGTGCAGAGTAGTGAGTAGTGAGTGCAGAGTAGTGAGTAGTGAGTGCAGAGTAGTGAGTGCAGAGTAGTGAGTAGTGAGTGCAGAGTAGTGAGTAGTGAGTAGTGAGTGCAGAGTAGTGAGTGCAGAGTAGTGAGTAGTGAGTGCAGAGTAGTGAGTAGTGAGTGGAGAGTAGTGAGTGCAGAGTAGTGAGTGCACATTGCAGAGTAGTGAGTGCAGAGTAGTGAGTGCAGAGTAGTGAGTGCAGAGTAGTGAGTAGTGAGTGCAGAGTAGTGAGTAGTGAGTGCAGAGTAGTGAGTAGTGAGTGCAGAGTAGTGAGTGCAGAGTAGTGAGTAGTAAGTGCAGAGTAGTGAGTGCAGAGTAGTGAGTAGTGAGTGCAGAGTAGTGAGTACAGAGTAGTGAGTAGTGAGTGCAGAGTAGTGAGTACAGAGTAGTGAGTAGTGAGTGCAGAGTAGTGAGTGCAGAGTGCAGAGTAGTGAGTAGTGAGTGCAGAGTAGTGAGTATTGAGTGCAGAGTAGTGAGTAGTGAGTGCAGAGTAGTGAGTAGTGAGTAGTGAGTGCAGAGTAGTGAGTGCAGAGTAGTGAGTGCAGAGTAGTGAGTGCAGAGTAGTGAGTAGTGAGTGCAGAGTAGTGAGTAGTGTGCAGAGTAGTGAGTAGTGAGTGCAGAGTAGTGAGTGCAGAGTAGTGAGTAGTGAGTGCAGAGTAGTGAGTGCAGATTGCAGAGTAGTGAGTGCAGAGTAGTGAGTAGTGAGTGCAGAGTAGTGAGTAGTGAGTGCAGAGTAGTGAGTGCAGAGTAGTGAGTGCAGAGTAGTGAGTAGTGAGTGCAGAGTAGTGAGTAGTGAGTGCAGAGTAGTGAGTGCAGATTGCAGAGTAGTGAGTGCAGAGTAGTGAGTGCAGAGTAGTGAGTGCAGAGTAGTGAGTAGTGAGTGCAGAGTAGTGAGTAGTGAGTAGTGAGTGCAGAGTAGTGAGTGCAGAGTAGTGAGTAGTGAGTGCAGAGTAGTGAGTGCAGATTGCAGAGTAGTGAGTGCAGAGTAGTGAGTGCAGAGTAGTGTGTGCAGAGTAGTGAGTGCAGAGTAGTGAGTAGTGAGTGCAGAGTAGTGAGTAGTGAATGCAGAGTAGTGAGTAGTGAGTGCAGAGTAGTGAGTGCAGAGTAGTGAGTGCAGAGTAGTGAGTGCAGAGTAGTGAGTGCAGAGTAGTGAGTGCAGAGTAGTGAGTAGTGAGTTCAGAGTAGTGAGTAGTGAGTGCAGAGTAGTGAGTAGTGAGTGCAGAGTAGTGAGTAGTGAGTGCAGTGAGTAGTGAGTGCAGAGTAGTGAGTAGTGAGTGCAGAGTAGTGAGTAGTGAGTGCAGAGTAGTGAGTGCAGATTGCAGAGTAGTGAGTGCAGAGTAGTGAGTGCAGAGTAGTGAGTGCAGAGTAGTGAGTAGTGAGTGCAGAGTAGTGAGTAAAGAGTGCAGAGTAGTGAGTAGTGAGTGCAGAGTAGTGAGTGCAGAGTAGTGAGTAGTGAGTAGTGAGTGCAGAGTAGTGAGTGCAGAGTAGTGAGTAGTGAGTGCAGAGTAGTGAGTAGTGAGTGCAGAGTAGTGAGTGCAGAGTAGTGAGTAGTGAGTGCAGAGTAGTGAGTAGTGAGTAGTGAGTGCAGAGTAGTGAGTGCAGAGTAGTGAGTAGTGAGTGCAGAGTAGTGAGTAGTGAGTGCAGAGTAGTGAGTGCAGAGTAGTGAGTAGTGAGTGCAGAGTAGTGAGTAGTGAGTAGTGAGTGCAGAGTAATGAGTGCAGAGTAGTGAGTGCAGAGTAGTGAGTAGTGAGTTCAGAGTAGTGAGTAGTGAGTGCAGAGTAGTGAGTAGTGAGTGCAGAGTAGTGAGTAGTGAGTGCAGAGTAGTGAGTGCAGAGTAGTGAGTGCAGAGTAGTGAGTAGTGAGTTCAGAGTAGTGAGTAGTGAGTGCAGAGTAGTGAGTAGTGAGTGCAGAGTAGTGAGTGCAGAGTAGTGAGTGCAGATTGCAGAGTAGTGAGTGCAGAGTAGTGAGTGCAGAGTAGTGAGTGCAGAGTAGTGAGTGCAGAGTAGTGAGAAGTGAGTGCAGAGTAGTCAGTAGTGAGTGCAGAGTAGTGAGTAGTGAGTGCAGAGTAGTGAGTGCAGAGTAGTGAGTAGTGAGTAGTGAGTGCAGAGTAGTGAGTGCAGAGTAGTGAGTAGTGAGTGCAGAGTAGTGAGTAGTGAGTGCAGAGTAGTGAGTAGTGAGTGCAGAGTAGTGAGTGCAGAGTAGTGAGTGCAGAGTAGTGAGTAGTGAGTTCAGAGTAGTGAATAGTGAGTGCAGAGTAGTGAGTAGTGAGTGCAGAGTAGTGAGTGCAGAGTAGTGAGTGCAGAGTAGTGAGTAGTGAGTGCAGAGTAGTGAGTAGTGAGTGCAGAGTAGTGAGTGCAGAGTAGTGAGTGCAGAGTAGTGAGTAGTGAGTGCAGAGTAGTGAGTGCAGAGTAGTGAGTAGTGTGCAGAGTAGTGAGTGCAGAGTAGTGAGTGCAGAGTAGTGAGTAGTGAGTGCAGAGTAGTGAGTAGTGAGTGCAGAGTAGTGAGTAGTGAGTGCAGAGTAGTGAGTGCAGAGTAGTGAGTAGTGAGTGCAGAGTAGTGAGTATTGAGTGCAGAGTAGTGAGTGCAGAGTAGTGAGTAGTGAGTGCAGAGTAGTGAGTAGTGAGTAGTGAGTGCAGAGTAGTGAGTGCAGAGTAGTGAGTAGTGAGTGCAGAGTAGTGAGTGCAGATTGTAGAGTAGTGAGTGCAGAGTAGTGAGTGCAGAGTAGTGTGTGCAGAGTAGTGAGTGCAGAGTAGTGAGTAGTGAGTGCAGAGTAGTGAGTAGTGAGTGCAGAGTAGTGAGTAGTGAGTGCAGAGTAGTGAGTGCAGAGTAGTGAGTGCAGAGTAGTGAGTGCAGAGTAGTGAGTGCAGAGTAGTGAGTAGTGAGTTCTGAGTAGTGAGTATTGAGTGCAGAGTAGTGAGTAGTGAGTGCAGAGTAGTGAGTAGTGAGTGCAGAGTAGTGAGTAGTGAGTGCAGAGTAGTGAGTGCAGATTGCAGAGTAGTGAGTGCAGAGTAGTGAGTGCAGAGTAGTGAGTGCAGAGTAGTGAGTAGTGAGTGCAGAGTAGTGAGTAGTGAGTGCAGAGTAGTGAGTAGTGAGTGCAGAGTAGTGAGTGCAGACTAGTGAGTAGTGAGTAGTGAGTGCAGAGTAGTGAGTGCAGAGTAGTGAGTAGTGAGTGCAGAGTAGTGAGTAGTGAGTGCAGAGTAGTGAGTGCAGAGTAGTGAGTAGTGAGTGCAGAGTAGTGAGTAGTGAGTGCAGAGTAGTGAGTGCAGAGTAGTGAGTAGTGAGTGCAGAGTAGTGAGTAGTGAGTGCAGAGTAGTGAGTGCAGAGTAGTGAGTAGTGAGTGCAGAGTAGTGAGTAGTGAGTAGTGAGTGCAGAGTAGTGAGTGCAGAGTAGTGAGTGCAGAGTAGTGAGTAGTGAGTTCAGAGTAGTGAGTAGTGAGTGCAGAGTAGTGAGTAGTGAGTACAGAGTAGTGAGTAGTGAGTGCAGAGTAGTGAGTAGTGAGTGCAGAGTAGTGAGTGCAGAGTAGTGAGTAGTGAGTGCAGAGTAGTGAGTGCAGAGTAGTGAGTAGTGAGTGCAGAGTAGTGAGTAGTGAGTGCAGAGTAGTGAGTAGTGAGTGCAGAGTAGTGAGTGCAGAGTAGTGAGTGCAGAGTAGTGAGTAGTGAGTTCAGAGTAGTGAGTAGTGAGTGCAGAGTAGTGAGTAGTGAGTGCAGAGTAGTGAGTGCAGAGTAGTGAGTGCAGAGTAGTGAGTGCAGAGTAGTGAGTAGTGAGTGCAGAGTAGTGAGTAGTGAGTGCAGAGTATTGAGTGCAGAGTAGTGAGTGCAGAGTAGTGAGTGCAGAGTAGTGAGTAGTGAGTTCAGAGTAGTGAGTAGTGAGTGCAGAGTAGTGAGTAGTGAGTGCAGAGTAGTGAGTAGTGAGTAGAGTAGTGAGTGCAGAGTAGTGAGTATTGAGTGCAGAGTAGTGAGTAGTGAGTGCAGAGTAGTGAGTAGTGAGTAGTGAGTGCAGAGTAGTGAGTGCAGAGTAGTGAGTGCAGAGTAGTGAGTAGTGAGTGCAGAGTAGTGAGTAGTGTGCAGAGTAGTGAGTAGTGAGTGCAGAGTAGTGAGTGCAGAGTAGTGAGTAGTGAGTGCAGAGTAGTGAGTGCAGATTGCAGAGTAGTGAGTGCAGAGTAGTGAGTAGTGAGTGCAGAGTAGTGAGTAGTGAGTGCAGAGTAGTGAGTAGTGAGTGCAGAGTAGTGAGTGCAGAGTAGTGAGTAGTGAGGCCAGAGTAGTGAGTAGTGAGTGCAGAGTAGTGAGTAGTGAGTGCAGAGTAGTGAGTGCAGATTGCAGAGTAGTGAGTGCAGAGTAGTGAGTGCAGAGTAGTGAGTGCAGAGTAGTGAGTAGTGAGTGCAGAGTAGTGAGTAGTGAGTGCAGAGTAGTGAGTAGTGAGTGCAGAGTAGTGAGTGCAGAGTAGTGAGTGCAGAGTAGTGAGTGCAGAGTAGTGAGTGCAGAGTAGTGAGTAGTGAGTGCAGAGTAGTGAGTAGTGAGTGCAGAGTATTGACTGCAGAGTAGTGAGTGCAGAGTAGTGAGTACAGAGTAGTGAGTAGTGAGTGCAGAGTAGTGAGTGCAGAGTGCAGAGTAGTGAGTAGTGAGTGCAGAGTAGTGAGTAGTGAGTGCAGAGTAGTGAGTAGTGAGTAGAGTAGTGAGTGCAGAGTAGTGAGTATTGAGTGCAGAGTAGTGAGTAGTGAGTGCAGAGTAGTGAGTAGTGAGTAGTGAGTGCAGAGTAGTGAGTGCAGAGTAGTGAGTGCAGAGTAGTGAGTAGTGAGTGCAGAGTAGTGAGTAGTGTGCAGAGTAGTGAGTAGTGAGTGCAGAGTAGTGAGTGCAGAGTAGTGAGTAGTGAGTGCAGAGTAGTGAGTGCAGATTGCAGAGTAGTGAGTGCAGAGTAGTGAGTAGTGAGTGCAGAGTAGTGAGTAGTGAGTGCAGAGTAGTGAGTGCAGAGTAGTGAGTAGTGAGGCCAGAGTAGTGAGTAGTGAGTGCAGAGTAGTGAGTAGTGAGTGCAGAGTAGTGAGTGCAGATTGCAGAGTAGTGAGTGCAGAGTAGTGAGTGCAGAGTAGTGAGTGCAGAGTAGTGAGTAGTGAGTGCAGAGTAGTGAGTAGTGAGTGCAGAGTAGTGAGTAGTGAGTGCAGAGTAGTGAGTGCAGAGTAGTGAGTGCAGAGTAGTGAGTAGTGAGTGCAGAGTAGTGAGTGCAGAGTAGTGAGTAGTGAGTGCAGAGTAGTGAGTGCAGAGTAGTGAGTGCAGAGCAGTGAGTAGTGAGTGCAGAGTAGTGAGTAGTGAGTGCAGAGTAGTGAGTAGTGAGTGCAGAGTAGTGAGTGCAGAGTAGTGAGTAGTGAGTGCAGAGTAGTGAGTGCAGAGTAGTGAGTGCAGAGTAGTGAGTAGTGAGTGCAGAGTAGTGAGTAGTGAGTGCAGAGTAGTGAGTGCAGAGTAGTGAGTAGTGAGTGCAGAGTAGTGAGTGCAGATTGCAGAGTAGTGAGTGCAGAGTAGTGAGTGCAGAGTAGTGTGTGCAGAGTAGTGAGTGCAGAGTAGTGAGTAGTGAGTGCAGAGTAGTGAGTAGTGAGTGCAGAGTAGTGAGTAGTGAGTGCAGAGTAGTGAGTGCAGAGTCGTGAGTAGTGAGTGCAGAGTAGTGAGTAGTGAGTGCAGAGTAGTGAGTAGTGAGTGCAGAGTAGTGAGTAGTGAGTGCAGAGTAGTGAGTAGTGAGTGCAGTGAGTAGTGAGTGCAGAGTAGTGAGTAGTGAGTGCAGAGTAGTGAGTAGTGAGTGCAGAGTAGTGAGTGCAGATTGCAGAGTAGTGAGTGCAGAGTAGTGAGTGCAGAGTAGTGAGTGCAGAGTAGTGAGTGCAGAGTAGTGAGTAGTGAGTGCAGAGTAGTGAGTAGTGAGTGCAGAGTAGTGAGTAGTGAGTGCAGAGTAGTGAGTGCAGAGTAGTGAGTGCAGAGTAGTGAGTAGTGAGTAGTGAGTGCAGAGTAGTGAGTGCAGAGTAGTGAGTAGTGAGTGCAGAGTAGTGAGTAGTGAGTGCAGAGTAGTGAGTGCAGAGTAGTGAGTAGTGAGTGCAGAGTAGTGAGTAGTGAGTAGTGAGTGCAGAGTAGTGAGTGCAGAGTAGTGAGTGCAGAGTAGTGAGTAGTGAGTTCAGAGTAGTGAGTAGTGAGTGCAGAGTAGTGAGTAGTGAGTGCAGAGTAGTGAGTAGGGAGTGCAGAGTAGTGAGTGCAGAGTAGTGCGTGCAGAGTAGTGAGTAGTGAGTTCAGAGTAGTGAGTGCAGAGTAGTGAGTAGTGAGTGCAGAGTAGTGAGTGCAGAGTAGTGAGTGCAGATTGCAGAGTAGTGAGTGCAGAGTAGTGAGTGCAGAGTAGTGAGTGCAGAGTAGTGAGTGCAGAGTAGTGAGAAGTGAGTGCAGAGTAGTGAGTAGTGAGTGCAGAGTAGTGAGTAGTGAGTGCAGAGTAGTGAGTGCAGAGTAGTGGGTGCAGAGTAGAGAGTAGTGAGTTCAGAGTAGTGAGTAGTGAGTGCAGAGTAGTGAGTAGTGAGTGCAGAGTAGTGAGTAGTGAGTGCAGAGTAGTGAGTGCAGAGTAGTGAGTCCAGAGTAGTGACTGCAGAGTAGTGAGTAGTGAGTGCAGAGTAGTGAGAGCAGAGTAGTGAGTGCAGAGTAGTGAGTAGTGAGTGCAGAGTAGTTAGTGCAGAGTAGTGAGTAGTGAGTGCAGAGTAGTGAGTGCAGAGTAGTGAGTGCAGAGTAGTGAGTAGTGAGTGCAGAGTAGTGAGTAGTGAGTGCAGATGTTGGACAGGCCACATGAAGGGCCGCTCCCCCCTCGGCCCGACCAGGCCCGAGCCCGGTCACACAAGTGCCACACACCACCACTGCTCGTCTTCCGTCCCCTCCGGGACCCCGGCCCCTGAACATATCGACCTCGTGGGCCCGACCCACTACTGGCCCGCGCGCCCAGCCTGGGCGCCATCTTGGACACTCCACCACGAGGCCGCCTGGCCCCCGATCGACCTCAACCCTGGGCCTAACCAGGCCTCAGACATCCCGGCACCACCATCCACCCAGGAGGTGAGCGGGCAAGTCAATGGGAGAAAGAGGCGTCGATGGCTCTCCCCCGCCAGGTGCCGCTCGCCCATCGCCTCCCCGGGCGCTGGCTCCACCCCCCTGCTGGGTGTCTGGACTCCCTCATCCCGGACCTCCCGACCTCCAAGTGCGAGGGTCCGGACATCAAAGGGCACCAGCCCTATAACTGGGGCGGCTCCAGAGCAGGAAGGCAGTTGTATCCTGGAGTCGAGAGACGCAGAGAAGAACTCATCCTTGACGGACTACTGGCGCTGCCGTAGCTCTGCCTTGCGCATCATCGTCCTGCCTGCTGGCGCTGCCGCAACCTTCGTAATCTTCGTAAACCTTCATCGTCGTCGGGACCTGCTGGCGTGGCCGCGGACCGTTTGTAACAACCATCTTCACCGGGACCTGCTGGCTCCGCCGCGGACCGTCGCTTCCTTCGTCCATCTCGGGACCTGCCTGGCTCCGCCGCGGCCCGATCATCTAGAACGCCGAGCTCGAGGATTGAGAGCTATTCCCATCTTTTGGTAACAAGACTGTCCCGCTACCCTTTTCCCAAACCAGAGACCAGAACCGAGGGGACCCCTGAGTCCAGACCTCCTTGTACCATTCATCGTACTTAAAGAATTGCCTATAAAGTATCGTTGAACTTTACCCTTGTGTGGTGTCCGTCTGTGGGGGGGAAGTTACTTGTCTGTACGATCGTCGGAGACGGCTCTCCCCGGAGACCTCTCCCCTTATCCTCGGCCGACCCTCCCGGTCCGTCTAACATTGGTGGCCAGCGGCGCGATCCGAATCACCGCATTATCGTACAGAGAGTAGCTCACCCCACGACGAAATCACGATGTCAAACAAAGAAAGCGGATCCACCGAGAAATTTCAAATGGAGAAATTGGACGAGTACAGCCATCGTGAATTAAAACAATTCTGCATCGAACTAGGTATCGCTACCACCGGTCTAAGTACCAAGGACGATTTCAAGCATGCCCTAGAGTCTTGGGCAGAAACCGGGGCTGCCGGAACCCCCGATCAAAACATCGCAGCAATAGAAAAACAAACCACAGCCCCTGAAGAGCGAAGAACGGGTCTCTCGCAAGACGAGATCCAGGAACGAGAAAAAACCCGACTACACGAGCTGGAAATGGCCCGGCTCAAAATGGATGTCGAACTAAAGTTGGCCGAACAAAAAATAAACTTAGAGCACCTGCGTCTCCGAGAAGAAAGAGAGGAAAAACAGAGACAAAGGGAGCTCGAGGAGAAGAAATTGGCATATGAACACGAGCGAAAATTAGCGGAGATCGACCTACGCAAGCAGAATAAGGAAGTAGGGGTGCCCGAGCAACCCCACACCCCAGGGGCAACAGAGAAAAAGGTACACATCCCCAAGGATTTCGTTCGAGAGTACTTCCGAGAGGACGACATCCAGCAATGGTTTAAGGCCTACGAAATCGCTATGACAGCCCACCGGATCGATAGAAGCGACTGGGGAGCCGGTCTATGGGGGAGATTCCTCAACGAGGGCCGCGACGCCCTGCTACAGCTCCCGGACCACCAGATGACCTCCTATGACCATATGAAAGCTGCACTCCTCACCCGCTATGGCCTCACACCCGAGATGTACCGTCAGAGGTTCCGAGACTGCACCCGCATCCCGGGTACAACTTGGGTGGACTATGTAAACTATTTTAGCCGAGCCTTCGAGGGCTGGATCAAAGGAAGCAAAGTCACAACTTACGAACAACTCTTCAACCTCATGGTATGGGAGCATCTATCGAACAATTGCTTCATCGAGCTCCGCCAGCACCTCCTCGATAGCAAATTGACCGATCCCCGGCAGCTCGCAGCCGAAGCTGACCGGTGGGAAATCACCAGAGTGGGCCGGAATGGGTCCTACGAACAGAGCCGGAACAACAGCGGGCAGCACCGTCCCCGAGGAGGAGGAGGAGGCCAAGGACGTGGAAGGGACAACGCTCCGGTCGCCCCCGCTAGCAGCACCACCCCCCCGGCCAACCGGGGCAGCACCCCGGCGCGACCGGGATATCGAGCCAATGTTACGTGCCATCGATGCCAACGAGTCGGCCACTATGCAAACGACCCAAACTGCCCCCAGTATCAGAGCCCAAGACCCCGCCAAGTAGCCGCTGCTGCTCTGGGGGAGGAACAGATCTCAGAGGAACAAGAAGAATATGAGCAAGAGCATCAAGAATGGGAGCCCGCCGCCATGGCTCTAGCCTGCTTAGGGGGGAAAGACATGGTCCCGCGGGTCCCCCTACCCGCTAACACTCAGAAGTACAGCCAATGGGTGAGCATCAATGGACGCCGGGCCGAAGCCCTCCGTGACACCGGGGCCAGTGTGACAGCCGTCCGCTGTCACCTGGTGGCCCCAGAACAGTTCCTACCAAACATTCTCTGCCCTGTCCGTTCAGCCGATAACTCAGAGAGTCTGTGTCGGATGGCCTGCGTCCCTTTCGAATGGGGAGGGGTCTCCGGCATGTTGAAAGTAACGGTCCGAGACGATGCCCCCGTAGACTGCCTCCTGGGGAATGACCTTGAAAGCTCTCCGTGGGCAGCCGTAGAACGACGAGAACACCTGGGGATGTTAGGCATCCCGGACTGGGCATGCGTCACCACCCGGTCCATGGCCGCCCGTGCCAAACCCCGACCCGAGGAACCCGAATGGCCGGCACCTCCGCCTCCGGTCGCGCCAGCCGAAACCACCGACCGTGACGTCCCCCCAGAACCAGCTCAACCTCCAGACCTCGCTAACCTCGACCAGTGGCCTCAAGAGGGGGGGCCCACGCAAGAACAGTTTCGCCAAGAACAGAAGACCTGTCCCTCCCTCGAGGGACTCCGCCAACAAGCCCTCGCCCAAAGCGCAGGGGATACCTCCGGAAAACATTGGATCTACTGGGACAATGACCTGCTATACAGTGAACAAAGAATCGCGGAGTTGGGGGCCAGCCGAGTGCTAGTGGTGCCCCTCCGTTTTAGAGACTTTCTGCTAAACCTGGCCCACGATGTCCCCCTGGCTGGACACCTGGGTCAAGATAAAACCTACAGCCGCCTGGTGACCCACTTCTTCTGGCCCAAAATGAGGGACGATGTACACCAGCATTGCCGATCTTGCCCCACGTGCCAAGCCAGTGGAAAGAGCGGCCGCAAACTAAAAGCCCTCCTGCAACCTTTTCCCGTGGTCACCACCCCGTTCGAGAGGGTCGGAATAGACATTGTGGGGCCCCTGGACCCGCGTACAAAACAAGGCCATCGGTTCATCCTGGTGCTAGTGGACCACGCCACCCGCTACCCCGAGGCTGTTCCCCTGCGGACTGTGACAGCCCCGGTAGTCGGCCGGGCTCTGATGGGAATCTTCTCCCGTGTGGGCTTCCCCCGAGAAGTCGTCAGCGACAGAGGCACGAACTTTATTTCCAAATATATGAAGTCCCTCTGGCAACAATGTGGGGTTACCTACCGATTAACGACCCCCTATCACCCTCAAGGGAACGGACTCGTTGAGCGGTTCAACCGCACGCTCAAAGGGATGATTGGGGGGTTGGAAGAGCCCCTCCGTCGCCAGTGGGATGTGCTGCTGCCGTGCCTCCTCTTCGCCTATCGGGAGGTCCCCCAGAAGTCCCTCGGCTTCAGCCCGTTCGAACTGCTGTATGGACATCCAGTACGGGGGCCACTCAGCCTAGTCAAGGAAGGCTGGGAGATGCCCCCTCTAAAGAACCCCCCAGATGTTTTCCGATACCTCCTAACCCTCCGCAACCAGACCCGGCGGTTCCGAGAGCTGGCAAAAGCCAACCTAGAGGCCAGTCAAGAGGACATGAAAAAGTGGTATGACCGAAATGCCTCCTCCATCGAATTTGAACCTGGGCAACAGG
The DNA here is from genome assembly GCF_964263255.1 of Lissotriton vulgaris. Classification (NCBI taxonomy): domain Eukaryota; kingdom Metazoa; phylum Chordata; class Amphibia; order Caudata; family Salamandridae; genus Lissotriton; species Lissotriton vulgaris. The sequence goes on from NW_028249261.1 coordinate 27,870, forward strand.
TATGGGTGATGTCCCCCACCGAGCCCTGCGCCCTGCAAGACAAATGGACGGGGCCCTTCAAAGTAGTCGAGCGCAAGGGTCCTGCCACCTATCTCATCGACATGGAATCTGCCCGGAACCCCCTCCAGGTCCTCCACGCTAATAGACTGAAACCCCACTTTGTGCGTTCAGAACTCAGCCTCCTGATGGCCACAGACACTGGGGCCGAAGAAGACTCCGAGCCCCTCCCTGACCTCCTACGGACTCGGGAGAAAGACGGCTCCGTGGATGGGGTCCGACTCTCGGAGGCCCTCACCCGGGAGCAACGCCAGGAGTGTCGAGACCTTCTGTTGCAGTTCGCCGGCCTGTTTTCCCTCACCCCAGGTGTCACTTCCTGGTGTGTGCACGACGTGGACACGGGGGACAACCCCCCTATCCGCCACCGGGCCTACCGCGTGCCAGATCGGGTACGGGCCTGCATCCAGGAAGAAGTGACCAGAATGCTCACTCTCGGGGTCATCGAGCCCTCAGACAGCCCCTGGGCCAGCCCTGTAGTCCTGGTCCCCAAAGCAGCCGCTCCCGGCACCACACCAGAACTCCGGTTCTGCGTCGACTACCGGGGCTTGAATGCGGTCACCCGAACAGACGCACATCCCATCCCCCGGGCAGACGAACTAATCGACCGCATGGGAGCTGCCCGCTACCTCAGTATTTTCGACCTGACGGCGGGCTACTGGCAGATCGGCCTCACACCCCGGGCCCAAGAACGTTCTGCCTTTTCCACCCCTGATGGCCATTACCATTTCAAGGTCATGCCCTTTGGCATGAAGAATGCTCCAGCAACGTTTCAGCGGCTCGTCAACCAGGTCCTGGCAGGGCTCGAAGGATTCAGCGCCGCCTACCTAGACGACATCGCTGTATACAGCCACCATTGGCCCGAGCACCTCCACCACCTCCAAGCGGTGCTACAGGCCCTCCAGCGGGCTGGCCTCACGATTAAGGCCAGTAAATGCCAAATTGGTCAGGGGTCCGTAACCTACCTCGGACACCAGGTGGGAAGCGGTCTGGTGGCCCCTCTGCAGCTCAAGATTGCCGCCATCCAGTCCTGGCAGCCCCCCATCACCCAGACCGAGGTACGCGCCTTCCTGGGCCTCACGGGCTATTACCGAAGGTTCGTGAAGGACTATGGTACCATAGTGGGGCCCCTCACAGAACTCACGTCCAAAAATCAACCCAAGAAAGTCAACTGGACCCCGGAGTGTCAAACAGCCTTCGAACAATTGAAGGCCGCCATGTGCTCCGCCCCTGTGCTCCAGGCCCCCGACTACAGCCGGGAGTTCGTCGTCCAGACGGATGCCTCCGACCATGGCATTGGGGCAGTCCTGTCTCAAGTGAACACCGAAGGCCTTGATCAGCCAGTGGCCTTCATCAGCAGGCGACTCCTACCCCGAGAACAACGCTGGAGCACCATAGAGAGGGAGGCCTTCGCTGTGGTATGGGCCCTCAAAAAGCTCCGGCCCTACCTCTTTGGCACGCACTTTCGGGTGCAGACCGACCATCGACCCCTGCAGTGGCTGATGCAGATGCGGGGGAAAACCCGAAACTACTACGTTGGTCCATCTCCCTACAAGGGATGGACTTCACTGTGGAGCACCGGCCTGGGCCGGATCACGCCAACGCGGATGGCCTGTCCCGGTTTTTCCGCCTCGACGAGGAGAGTCCCCAAGAGGATGGGTGACTCTCCCCGCCTTCAGCTGGGGGGGACGCATGTTGGACAGGCCACATGAAGGGCCGCTCCCCCCTCGGCCCGACCAGGCCCGAGCCCGGTCACACAAGTGCCACACACCACCACTGCTCGTCTTCCGTCCCCTCCGGGACCCCGGCCCCTGAACATATCGACCTCGTGGGCCCGACCCACTACTGGCCCGCGCGCCCAGCCTGGGCGCCATCTTGGACACTCCACCACGAGGCCGCCTGGCCCCCGATCGACCTCAACCCTGGGCCTAACCAGGCCTCAGACATCCCGGCACCACCATCCACCCAGGAGGTGAGCGGGCTACTTGGCAAGTCAATGGGAGAAAGAGGCGTCGATGGCTCTCCCCCGCCAGGTGCCGCTCGCCCATCGCCTCCCCGGGCGCTGGCTCCACCCCCCTGCTGGGTGTCTGGACTCCCTCATCCCGGACCTCCCGACCTCCAAGTGCGAGGGTCCGGACATCAAAGGGCACCAGCCCTATAACTGGGGCGGCTCCAGAGCAGGAAGGCAGTTGTATCCTGGAGTCGAGAGACGCAGAGAAGAACTCATCCTTGACGGACTACTGGCGCTGCCGTAGCTCTGCCTTGCGCATCATCGTCCTGCCTGCTGGCGCTGCCGCAACCTTCGTAACCTTTGTAAACCTTCATCGTCGTCGGGACCTGCTGGCGTGGCCGCGGACCGTTTGTAACAACCATCTTCACCGGGACCTGCTGGCTCCGCCGCGGACCGTCGCTTCCTTCGTCCATCTCGGGACCTGCCTGGCTCCGCCGCGGCCCGATCATCTAGAACGCCGAGCTCGAGGATTGAGAGCTATTCCCATCTTTTGGTAACAAGACTGTCCCGCTACCCTTTTCCCAAACCAGAGACCAGAACCGAGGGGACCCCTGAGTCCAGACCTCCTTGTACCATTCATCGTACTTAAAGAATTGCCTATAAAGTATCGTTGAACTTTACCCTTGTGTGGTGTCCGTCTGTGGGGGGGAAGTTACTTGTCTGTACGATCGTCGGAGACGGCTCTCCCCGGAGACCTCTCCCCTTATCCTCGGCCGACCCTCCCGGTCCGTCTAACAGCAGAGTAGTGAGTAGTGAGTGCAGAGTAGTGAGTGCAGAGTAGTGAGTGCAGATTGCAGAGTAGTGAGTGCAGAGTAGTGAGTGCAGAGTAGTGAGTGCAGAGTAGTGTGTGCAGAGTAGTGAGTGCAGAGTAGTGAGTAGTGAGTGCAGAGTAGTGAGTAGTGAGTGCAGAGTAGTGAGTAGTGAGTGTAGAGTAGTGAGTAGTGAGTGCAGAGTAGTGAGTGCAGAGTAGTGAGTAGTGAGTGCAGAGTAGTGAGTGCAGAGTAGTGAGTAGTGACTGCAGAGTAGTGTGTAGTGAGTAGTGAGTACAGAGTAGTGAGTAGTGAGTGCAGAGTAGTGAGTAGTGAGTGCAGAGTAGTGAGTAGTGAGTGCAGAGTAGTGAGTGCAGAGTAGTGAGTGCAGAGTAGTGAGTAGTGAGTGCAGAGTAGTGAGTGTAGAGTAGTGAGTAGTGAGTGCAGAGTAGTGAGTGCAGAGTAGTGTGTAGTGAGTGCAGAGTAGTGAGTAGTGAGTGCAGAGTAGTGAGTGCAGAGTAGTGAGTAGTGAGTGCAGAGTAGTGAGTAGTGAGTGCAGAATAGTGAGTAGTGAGTGCAGAGTAGTGAGTAGTGAGTGCAGAGTAGTGAGTGCAGAGTAGTGAGTAGTGAGTGCAGAGTAGTGAGTAGTGAGTAGTGAGTGCATAGTACTGAGTGCAGAGTAGTGAGTAGTGAGTGCAGAGTAGTGAGTAGTGAGTGCAGAGGAGTGTGTAGTGAGTGCAGAGTAGTGAGTAGTGAGTGCAGAGTAGTGAGTAGTGAGTGCAGAGTAGTGAGTGCAGATTAGTGAGTAGTGAGTGCAGAGTTGTGAGTGCATAGTAGTGAGTGCAGAGTAGTGAGTAGTGAGTGGAGAGTAGTGAGTGCAGAGTAGTGAGTGCACATTGCAGAGTAGTGAGTGCAGAGTAGTGAGTGCAGAGTAGTGAGTGCAGAGTAGTGAGTAGTGAGTGCAGAGTAGTGAGTAGTGAGTGCAGAGTAGTGAGTAGTGAGTGCAGAGTAGTGAGTAGTGAGTGCAGAGTAGTGAGTGCAGAGTAGTGAGTAGTAAGTGCAGAGTAGTGAGTGCAGAGTAGTGAGTAGTGAGTGCAGAGTAGTGAGTACAGAGTAGTGAGTAGTGAGTGCAGAGTAGTGAGTACAGAGTAGTGAGTAGTGAGTGCAGAGTAGTGAGTGCAGAGTGCAGAGTAGTGAGTAGTGAGTGCAGAGTAGTGAGTATTGAGTGCAGAGTAGTGAGTAGTGAGTGCAGAGTAGTGAGTAGTGAGTAGTGAGTGCAGAGTAGTGAGTGCAGAGTAGTGAGTGCAGAGTAGTGAGTAGTGAGTGCAGAGTAGTGAGTAGTGTGCAGAGTAGTGAGTAGTGAGTGCAGAGTAGTGAGTGCAGAGTAGTGAGTAGTGAGTGCAGAGTAGTGAGTGCAGATTGCAGAGTAGTGAGTGCAGAGTAGTGAGTAGTGAGTGCAGAGTAGTGAGTAGTGAGTGCAGAGTAGTGAGTATTGAGTGCAGAGTAGTGAGTGCAGAGTAGTGAGTAGTGAGTGCAGAGTTGTGAGTGCATAGTAGTGAGTGCAGAGTAGTGAGTAGTGAGTGGAGAGTAGTGAGTGCAGAGTAGTGAGTGCACATTGCAGAGTAGTGAGTGCAGAGTAGTGAGTGCAGAGTAGTGAGTGCAGAGTAGTGAGTAGTGAGTGCAGAGTAGTGAGTAGTGAGTGCAGAGTAGTGAGTAGTGAGTGCAGAGTAGTGAGTAGTGAGTGCAGAGTAGTGAGTGCAGAGTAGTGAGTAGTAAGTGCAGAGTAGTGAGTGCAGAGTAGTGAGTAGTGAGTGCAGAGTAGTGAGTACAGAGTAGTGAGTAGTGAGTGCAGAGTAGTGAGTACAGAGTAGTGAGTAGTGAGTGCAGAGTAGTGAGTGCAGAGTGCAGAGTAGTGAGTAGTGAGTGCAGAGTAGTGAGTATTGAGTGCAGAGTAGTGAGTAGTGAGTGCAGAGTAGTGAGTAGTGAGTAGTGAGTGCAGAGTAGTGAGTGCAGAGTAGTGAGTGCAGAGTAGTGAGTAGTGAGTGCAGAGTAGTGAGTACAGAGTAGTGAGTAGTGAGTGCAGAGTAGTGAGTACAGAGTAGTGAGTAGTGAGTGCAGAGTAGTGAGTGCAGAGTGCAGAGTAGTGAGTAGTGAGTGCAGAGTAGTGAGTATTGAGTGCAGAGTAGTGAGTAGTGAGTGCAGAGTAGTGAGTAGTGAGTAGTGAGTGCAGAGTAGTGAGTGCAGAGTAGTGAGTGCAGAGTAGTGAGTAGTGAGTGCAGAGTAGTGAGTAGTGTGCAGAGTAGTGAGTAGTGAGTGCAGAGTAGTGAGTGCAGAGTAGTGAGTAGTGAGTGCAGAGTAGTGAGTGCAGATTGCAGAGTAGTGAGTGCAGAGTAGTGAGTAGTGAGTGCAGAGTAGTGAGTAGTGAGTGCAGAGTAGTGAGTATTGAGTGCAGAGTAGTGAGTGCAGAGTAGTGAGTAGTGAGGGCAGAGTAGTGAGTAGTGAGTGCAGAGTAGTGAGTAGTGAGTGCAGAGTAGTGAGTGCAGATTGCAGAGTAGTGAGTGCAGAGTAGTGAGTGCAGAGTAGTGAGTGCAGAGTAGTGAGTAGTGAGTGCAGAGTAGTGAATAGTGAGTAGTGAGTGCAGAGTAGTGAGTGCAGAGTAGTGAGTAGTGAGTGCAGAGTAGTGAGTGCAGATTGCAGAGTAGTGAGTGCAGAGTAGTGAGTGCAGAGTAGTGTGTGCAGAGTAGTGAGTGCAGAGTAGTGAGTAGTGAGTGCAGAGTAGTGAGTAGTGAGTGCAGAGTAGTGAGTAGTGAGTACAGAGTAGTGAGTGCAGAGTAGTGAGTGCAGAGTAGTGAGTGCAGAGTAGTGAGTAGTGAGTTCAGAGTAGTGAGTAGTGAGTGCAGAGTAGTGAGTAGTGAGTGCAGAGTAGTGAGTAGTGAGTGCAGTGAGTAGTGAGTGCAGAGTAGTGAGTAGTGAGTGCAGAGTAGTGAGTAGTGAGTGCAGAGTAGTGAGTGCAGATTGCAGAGTAGTGAGTGCAGAGTAGTGAGTGCAGAGTAGTGAGTGCAGAGTAGTGAGTGCAGAGTAGTGAGTAGTGAGTGCAGAGTAGTGAGTAGTGAGTGCAGAGTAGTGAGTAGTGAGTGCAGAGTAGTGAGTGCAGAGTAGTGAGTAGTGAGTAGTGAGTGCAGAGTAGTGAGTGCAGAGTAGTGAGTAGTGAGTGCAGAGTAGTGAGTAGTGAGTAGTGAGTGCAGAGTAGTGAGTGCAGAGTGGTGAGTGCAGAGTAGTGAGTAGTGAGTGCAGAGTAGTGAGTAGTGAGTAGTGAGTGCAGAGTAGTGAGTGCAGAGTAGTGAGTTCAGAGTAGTGAGTAGTGAGTTCAGAGTAGTGAGTAGTGAGTGCAGAGTAGTGAGTGCAGAGTAGTGAGTGCAGAGTAGTGAGTAGTGAGTTCAGAGTAGTGAGTAGTGAGTGCAGAGTAGTGAGTAGTGAGTGCAGAGTAGTGAGTGCAGAGTAGTGAGTGCAGATTGCAGAGTAGTGAGGGCAGAGTAGTGAGTGCAGAGTAGTGAGTGCAGAGTAGTGAGTGCAGAGTAGTGAGAAGTGAGTGCAGAGTAGTGAGTAGTGAGTGCAGAGTAGTGAGTAGTGAGTGCAGAGTAGTGAGTGCAGAGTAGTGAGTAGTGAGTAGTGAGTGCAGAGTAGTGAGTGCAGAGTAGTGAGTAGTGAGTGCAGAGTAGTGAGTAGTGAGTGCAGAGTAGTGAGTAGTGAGTGCAGAGTAGTGAGTGCAGAGTCGTGAGTGCAGAGTAGTGAGTAGTGAGTTCAGAGTAGTGAATAGTGAGTGCAGAGTAGTGAGTAGTGAGTGCAGAGTAGTGAGTAGTGAGTGCAGAGTAGTGAGTGCAGAGTAGTGAGTGCAGAGTAGTGAGTGCAGAGTAGTGAGTAGTGAGTGCAGAGTAGTGAGTAGTGAGTGCAGAGTAGTGAGTGCAGAGTAGTGAGTGCAGAGTAGTGAGTAGTGAGTTCAGAGTAGTGAGTGCAGAGTAGTGAGTGCAGATTGCAGAGTAGTGAGTGCAGAGTAGTGAGTGCAGAGTAGTGAGTAGTGAGTGCAGAGTAGTGAGTAGTGAGTGCAGAGGAGTGAGTAGTGAGTGCAGAGTAGTGAGTGCAGAGTAGTGAGTGCAGATTGCAGAGTAGTGAGTGCAGAGTAGTGAGTGCAGAGTAGTGAGTGCAGAGTAGTGTGTGCAGAGTAGTGAGTGCAGAGTAGTGAGTAGTGAGTGCAGAGTAGTGAGTAGTGAGTGCAGAGTAGTGAGTAGTGAGTGTAGAGTAGTGAGTGCAGAGTAGTGAGTGCAGATTAGTGAGTAGTGAGTGCAGAGTAGTGAGTGCAGAGTAGTGAGTAGTGACTGCAGAGTAGTGTGTAGTGAGTAGTGAGTACAGAGTAGTGAGTAGTGAGTGCAGAGTAGTGAGTAGTGAGTGCAGAGTAGTGTGTAGTGAGTGCAGAGTAGTGAGTGCAGAGTAGTGAGTGCAGAGTAGTGAGTAGTGAGTGCAGAGTAGTGAGTGTAGAGTAGTGAGTAGTGAGTGCAGAGTAGTGAGTGCAGAGTAGTGTGTAGTGAGTGCAGAGTAGTGAGTAGTGAGTGCAGAGTAGTGAGTGCAGAGTAGTGAGTAGTGAGTGCAGAGTAGTGAGTAGTGAGTGCAGAATAGTGAGTAGTGAGTGCAGAGTAGTGAGTAGTGAGTGCAGAGTAGTGAGTGCAGAGTAGTGAGTAGTGAGTGCAGAGTAGTGAGTGTAGAGTAGTGAGTAGTGAGTGCAGAGTAGTGAGTGCAGAGTAGTGTGTAGTGAGTGCAGAGTAGTGAGTAGTGAGTGCAGAGTAGTGAGTGCAGAGTAGTGAGTAGTGAGTGCAGAGTAGTGAGTAGTGAGTGCAGAGTAGTGAGTAGTGAGTGCAGAGTAGTGAGTAGTGAGTGCAGAGTAGTGAGTAGTGAGTGCAGAGGAGTGTGTAGTGAGTGCAGAGTAGTGAGTAGTGAGTGCAGAGTAGTGAGTAGTGAGTGCAGAGTAGTGAGTGCAGAGTAGTGAGTAGTGAGTGCAGAGTAGTGAGTGCATAGTAGTGAGTGCAGAGTAGTGAGTAGTGAGTGGAGAGTAGTGAGTGCAGAGTAGTGAGTGCACATTGCAGAGTAGTGAGTGCAGAGTAGTGAGTGCAGAGTAGTGAGTGCAGAGTAGTGAGTAGTGAGTGCAGAGTAGTGAGTAGTGAGTGCAGAGTAGTGAGTAGTGAGTGCAGAGTAGTGAGTAGTGAGTGCAGAGTAGTGAGTGCAGAGTAGTGAGTAGTAAGTGCAGAGTAGTGAGTGCAGAGTAGTGAGTAGTGAGTGCAGAGTAGTGAGTACAGAGTAGTGAGTAGTGAGTGCAGAGTAGTGAGTACAGAGTAGTGAGTAGTGAGTGCAGAGTAGTGAGTGCAGAGTGCAGAGTAGTGAGTAGTGAGTGCAGAGTAGTGAGTATTGAGTGCAGAGTAGTGAGTAGTGAGTGCAGAGTAGTGAGTAGTGAGTAGTGAGTGCAGAGTAGTGAGTGCAGAGTAGTGAGTGCAGAGTAGTGAGTAGTGAGTGCAGAGTAGTGAGTAGTGTGCAGAGTAGTGAGTAGTGAGTGCAGAGTAGTGAGTGCAGAGTAGTGAGTAGTGAGTGCAGAGTAGTGAGTGCAGATTGCAGAGTAGTGAGTGCAGAGTAGTGAGTAGTGAGTGCAGAGTAGTGAGTAGTGAGTGCAGAGTAGTGAGTATTGAGTGCAGAGTAGTGAGTGCAGAGTAGTGAGTAGTGAGGGCAGAGTAGTGAGTAGTGAGTGCAGAGTAGTGAGTAGTGAGTGCAGAGTAGTGAGTGCAGATTGCAGAGTAGTGAGTGCAGAGTAGTGAGTGCAGAGTAGTGAGTGCAGAGTAGTGAGTAGTGAGTGCAGAGTAGTGAGTAGTGAGTAGTGAGTGCAGAGTAGTGAGTGCAGAGTAGTGAGTAGTGAGTGCAGAGTAGTGAGTGCAGATTGCAGAGTAGTGAGTGCAGAGTAGTGAGTGCAGAGTAGTGTGTGCAGAGTAATGAGTGCAGAGTAGTGAGTAGTGAGTGCAGAGTAGTGAGTAGTGAGTGCAGAGTAGTGAGTAGTGAGTACAGAGTAGTGAGTGCAGAGTAGTGAGTTCAGAGTAGTGAGTAGTGAGTGCAGAGTAGTGAGTAGTGAGTGCAGAGTAGTGAGTAGTGAGTGCAGTGAGTAGTGAGTGCAGAGTAGTGAGTAGTGAGTGCAGAGTAGTGAGTAGTGAGTGCAGAGTAGTGAGTGCAGATTGCAGAGTAGTGAGTGCAGAGTAGTGAGTGCAGAGTAGTGAGTGCAGAGTAGTGAGTAGTGAGTGCAGAGTAGTGAGTGCAGAGTAGTGAGTGCAGAGTAGTGAGTAGTGAGTGCAGAGTAGTGAGTAGTGAGTGCAGAGTAGTGAGTGCAGAGTAGTGAGTGCAGAGTAGTGAGTAGTGAGTTCAGAGTAGTGAGTGCAGAGTAGTGAGTGCAGATTGCAGAGTAGTGAGTGCAGAGTAGTGAGTGCAGAGTAGTGAGTAGTGAGTGCAGAGTAGTGAGTAGTGAGTGCAGAGGAGTGAGTAGTGAGTGCAGAGTAGTGAGTGCAGAGTAGTGAGTGCAGATTGCAGAGTAGTGAGTGCAGAGTAGTGAGTGCAGAGTAGTGAGTGCAGAGTAGTGTGTGCAGAGTAGTGAGTGCAGAGTAGTGAGTAGTGAGTGCAGAGTAGTGAGTAGTGAGTGCAGAGTAGTGAGTAGTGAGTGTAGAGTAGTGAGTGCAGAGTAGTGAGTGCAGATTAGTGAGTAGTGAGTGCAGAGTAGTGAGTGCAGAGTAGTGAGTAGTGACTGCAGAGTAGTGTGTAGTGAGTAGTGAGTACAGAGTAGTGAGTAGTGAGTGCAGAGTAGTGAGTAGTGAGTGCAGAGTAGTGTGTAGTGAGTGCAGAGTAGTGAGTGCAGAGTAGTGAGTGCAGAGTAGTGAGTAGTGAGTGCAGAGTAGTGAGTGTAGAGTAGTGAGTAGTGAGTGCAGAGTAGTGAGTGCAGAGTAGTGTGTAGTGAGTGCAGAGTAGTGAGTAGTGAGTGCAGAGTAGTGAGTGCAGAGTAGTGAGTAGTGAGTGCAGAGTAGTGAGTAGTGAGTGCAGAATAGTGAGTAGTGAGTGCAGAGTAGTGAGTAGTGAGTGCAGAGTAGTGAGTGCAGAGTAGTGAGTAGTGAGTGCAGAGTAGTGAGTAGTGAGTGCAGAGTAGTGAGTAGTGAGTGCAGAGTAGTGAGTAGTGAGTGCAGAGTAGTGAGTGCAGAGTAGTGAGTAGTGAGTGCAGAGTAGTGAGTAGTGAGTGCAGAGGAGTGTGTAGTGAGTGCAGAGTAGTGAGTAGTGAGTGCAGAGTAGTGAGTAGTGAGTGTAGAGTAGTGAGTGCAGAGTAGTGAGTAGTGAGTGCAGAGTAGTGAGTGCATAGTAGTGAGTGCAGAGTAGTGAGTAGTGAGTGGAGAGTAGTGAGTGCAGAGTAGTGAGTGCACATTGCAGAGTAGTGAGTGCAGAGTAGTGAGTGCAGAGTAGTGAGTGCAGAGTAGTGAGTAGTGAGTGCCGAGTAGTGAGTAGTGAGTGCAGAGTAGTGAGTAGTGAGTGCAGAGTAGTGAGTAGTGAGTGCAGAGTAGTGAGTGCAGAGTAGTGAGTAGTAAGTGCAGAGTAGTGAGTGCAGAGTAGTGAGTAGTGAGTGCAGAGTAGTGAGTACAGAGTAGTGAGTAGTGAGTGCAGAGTAGTGAGTACAGAGTAGTGAGTAGTGAGTGCAGAGTAGTGAGTGCAGAGTGCAGAGTAGTGAGTAGTGAGTGCAGAGTAGTGAGTATTGAGTGCAGAGTAGTGAGTAGTGAGTGCAGAGTAGTGAGTAGTGAGTAGTGAGTGCAGAGTAGTGAGTGCAGAGTAGTGAGTGCAGAGTAGTGAGTAGTGAGTGCAGAGTAGTGAGTAGTGTGCAGAGTAGTGAGTAGTGAGTGCAGAGTAGTGAGTGCAGAGTAGTGAGTAGTGAGTGCAGAGTAGTGAGTGCAGATTGCAGAGTAGTGAGTGCAGAGTAGTGAGTAGTGAGTGCAGAGTAGTGAGTAGTGAGTGCAGAGTAGTGAGTATTGAGTGCAGAGTAGTGAGTGCAGAGTAGTGAGTAGTGAGGGCAGAGTAGTGAGTAGTGAGTGCAGAGTAGTGAGTAGTGAGTGCAGAGTAGTGAGTGCAGATTGCTGAGTAGTGAGTGCAGAGTAGTGAGTGCAGAGTAGTGAGTGCAGAGTAGTGAGTAGTGAGTGCAGAGTAGTGAGTGCAGAGTAGTGTGTGCAGAGTAGTGAGTGCAGAGTAGTGAGTAGTGAGTGCAGAGTAGTGAGTAGTGAGTGCAGAGTAGTGAGTAGTGAGTGCAGAGTAGTGAGTGCAGAGTAGTGAGTGCAGAGTAGTGAGTGCAGAGTAGTGAGTGCAGAGTAGTGAGTAGTGAGTTCAGAGTAGTGAGTAGTGAGTGCAGAGTAGTGAGTAGTGAGTGCAGAGTAGTGAGTAGTGAGTGCAGAGTAGTGAGTAGTGAGTGCAGAGTAGTGAGTGCAGATTGCAGAGTAGTGAGTGCAGAGTAGTGAGTGCAGAGTAGTGAGTGCAGAGTAGTGAGTGCAGAGTAGTGAGTAGTGAGTGCAGAGTAGTGAGTAGTGAGTGCAGAGTAGTGAGTAGTGAGTGCAGAGTAGTGAGTGCAGAGTAGTGAGTAGTGAGTGCAGAGTAGTGAGTGCATAGTAGTGAGTGCAGAGTAGTGAGTAGTGAGTGGAGAGTAGTGAGTGCAGAGTAGTGAGTGCACATTGCAGAGTAGTGAGTGCAGAGTAGTGAGTGCAGAGTAGTGAGTAGTGAGTGCAGAGTAGTGAGTAGTGAGTGCAGAGTAGTGAGTAGTGAGTGCAGAGTAGTGAGTAGTGAGTGCAGAGTAGTGAGTGCAGAGTAGTGAGTAGTGAGTGCAGAGTAGTGAGTAGTGAGTAGTGAGTGCAGAGTAGTGAGTGCAGAGTAGTGAGTAGTGAGTGCAGAGTAGTGAGTAGTGAGTGCAGAGTAGTGAGTGCAGAGTAGTGAGTAGTGAGTGCAGAGTAGTGAGTAGTGAGTAGTGAGTGCAGAGTAATGAGTGCAGAGTAGTGAGTGCAGAGTAGTGAGTAGTGAGTTCAGAGTAGTGAGTAGTGAGTGCAGAGTAGTGAGTAGTGAGTGCAGAGTAGTGAGTAGTGAGTGCAGAGTAGTGAGTAGTGAGTGCAGAGTAGTGAGTGCAGAGTAGTGAGTAGTGAGTGCAGAGTAGTGAGTGCAGAGTAGTGAGTAGTGAGTGCAGAGTAGTGAGTAGTGAGTGCAGAGTAGTGAGTAGTGAGTGCAGAGTAGTGAGTGCAGAGTAGTGAGTGCAGAGTAGTGAGTAGTGAGTTCAGAGTAGTGAGTAGTGAGTGCAGAGTAGTGAGTAGTGAGTGCAGAGTAGTGAGTGCATAGTAGTGAGTAGTGAGTGCAGAGTAGTGAGTAGTGAGTGCAGAGTAGTGAGTAGTGAGTGCAGAGTAGTGAGTGCAGAGTAGTGAGTAGTGAGTGCAGAGTAGTGAGTATTGAGTGCAGAGTAGTGAGTGCAGAGTAGTGAGTAGTGAGTGCAGAGTAGTGAGTAGTGAGTAGTGAGTGCAGAGTAGTGAGTGCAGAGTAGTGAGTAGTGAGTGCAGAGTAGTGAGTGCAGATTGTAGAGTAGTGAGTGCAGAGTAGTGAGTGCAGAGTAGTGTGTGCAGAGTAGTGAGTGCAGAGTAGTGAGTAGTGAGTGCAGAGTAGTGAGTAGTGAGTGCAGAGTAGTGAGTAGTGAGTGCAGAGTAGTGAGTGCAGAGTAGTGAGTGCAGAGTAGTGAGTGCAGAGTAGTGAGTGCAGAGTAGTGAGTAGTGAGTTCAGAGTAGTGAGTAGTGAGTGCAGAGTAGTGAGTAGTGAGTGCAGAGTAGTGAGTAGTGAGTGCAGAGTAGTGAGTAGTGAGTGCAGAGTAGTGAGTGCAGAGTAGTGAGTAGTGAGTAGTGAGTGCAGAGTAGTGAGTGCAGAGTAGTGAGTAGTGAGTGCAGAGTAGTGAGTAGTGAGTGCAGAGTAGTGAGTGCAGAGTAGTGAGTAGTGAGTGCAGAGTAGTGAGTAGTGAGTGCAGAGTAGTGAGTGCAGAGTAGTGAGTAGTGAGTGCAGAGTAGTGAGTAGTGAGTGCAGAGTAGTGAGTGCAGAGTAGTGAGTAGTGAGTGCAGAGTAGTGAGTAGTGAGTAGTGAGTGCAGAGTAGTAGTGAGTGCAGAGTAGTGAGTGCAGAGTAGTGAGTAGTGAGTTCAGAGTAGTGAGTAGTGAGTGCAGAGTAGTGAGTAGTGAGTGCAGAGTAGTGAGTAGTGAGTGCAGAGTAGTGAGTAGTGAGTGCAGAGTAGTGAGTGCAGAGTAGTGAGTAGTGAGTGCAGAGTAGTGAGTGCAGAGTAGTGAGTAGTGAGTGCAGAGTAGTGAGTAGTGAGTGCAGAGTAGTGAGTAGTGAGTGCAGAGTAGTGAGTGCAGAGTAGTGAGTGCAGAGTAGTGAGTAGTGAGTTCAGAGTAGTGAGTAGTGAGTGCAGAGTAGTGAGTAGTGAGTGCAGAGTAGTGAGTGCAGAGTAGTGAGTGCAGAGTAGTGAGTGCAGAGTAGTGAGTAGTGAGTGCAGAGTAGTGAGTAGTGAGTGCAGAGTATTGAGTGCAGAGTAGTGAGTGCAGAGTAGTGAGTGCAGAGTAGTGAGTAGTGAGTTCTCAGTAGTGAGTAGTGAGTGCAGAGTAGTGAGTAGTGAGTGCAGAGTAGTGAGTAGTGAGTGCAGAGTAGTGAGTGCAGAGTAGTGAGTGCAGAGTAGTGAGTAGTGAGTTCAGAGTAGTGAGTAGTGAGTGCAGATGTTGGACAGGCCACATGAAGGGCCGCTCCCCCCTCGGCCCGACCAGGCCCGAGCCCGGTCACACAAGTGCCACACACCACCACTGCTCGTCTTCCGTCCCCTCCGGGACCCCGGTCCCTGAACATATCGACCTCGTGGGCCCGACCCACTACTGGCCCGCGCGCCCAGCCTGGGCGCCATCTTGGACACTCCACCACGAGGCCGCCTGGCCCCCGATCGACCTCAACCCTGGGCCTAACCAGGCCTCAGACATCCCGGCACCACCATCCACCCAGGAGGTGAGCGGGCTACTTGGCAAGTCAATGGGAGAAAGAGGCGTCGATGGCTCTCCCCCGCCAGGTGCCGCTTGCCCATCGCCTCCCCGGGCGCTGGCTCCACCCCCCTGCTGGGTGTCTGGACTCCCTCATCCCGGACCTCCCGACCTCCAAGTGCGAGGGTCCGGACATCAAAGGGCACCAGCCCTATAACTGGGGCGGCTCCAGAGCAGGAAGGCAGTTGTATCCTGGAGTCGAGAGACGCAGAGAAGAACTCATCCTTGACGGACTACTGGCGCTGCCGTAGCTCTGCCTTGCGCATCATCGTCCTGCCTGCTGGCGCTGCCGCAACCTTCGTAACCTTCGTAAACCTTCATCGTCGTCGGGACCTGCTGGCGTGGCCGCGGACCGTTTGTAACAACCATCTTCACCGGGACCTGCTGGCTCCGCCGCGGACCGTCGCTTCCTTCGTCCATCTCGGGACCTGCCTGGCTCCGCCGCGGCCCGATCATCTAGAACGCCGAGCTCGAGGATTGAGAGCTATTCCCATCTTTTGGTAACAAGACTGTCCCGCTACCCTTTTCCCAAACCAGAGACCAGAACCGAGGGGACCCCTGAGTCCAGACCTCCTTGTACCATTCATCGTACTTAAAGAATTGCCTATAAAGTATCGTTGAACTTTACCCTTGTGTGGTGTCCGTCTGTGGGGGGGAAGTTACTTGTCTGTACGATCGTCGGAGACGGCTCTCCCCGGAGACCTCTCCCCTTATCCTCGGCCGACCCTCCCGGTCCGTCTAACATTGGTGGCCAGCGGCGCGATCCGAATCACCGCATTATCGTACAGAGAGTAGCTCACCCCACGACGAAATCACGATGTCAAACAAAGAAAGCGGATCCACCGAGAAATTTCAAATGGAGAAATTGGACGAGTACAGCCATCGTGAATTAAAACAATTCTGCATCGAACTAGGTATCGCTACCACCGGTCTAAGTACCAAGGACGATTTCAAGCATGCCCTAGAGTCTTGGGCAGAAACCGGGGCTGCCGGAACCCCCGATCAAAACATCGCAGCAATAGAAAAACAAACCACAGCCCCTGAAGAGCGAAGAACGGGTCTCTCGCAAGACGAGATCCAGGAACGAGAAAAAACCCGACTACACGAGCTGGAAATGGCCCGGCTCAAAATGGATGTCGAACTAAAGTTGGCCGAACAAAAAATAAACTTAGAGCACCTGCGTCTCCGAGAAGAAAGAGAGGAAAAACAGAGACAAAGGGAGCTCGAGGAGAAGAAATTGGCATATGAACACGAGCGAAAATTAGCGGAGATCGACCTACGCAAGCAGAATAAGGAAGTAGGGGTGCCCGAGCAACCCCACACCCCAGGGGCAACAGAGAAAAAGGTACACATCCCCAAGGATGTCGTTCGAGAGTACTTCCGAGAGGACGACATCCAGCAATGGTTTAAGGCCTACGAAATCGCTATGACAGCCCACCGGATCGATAGAAGCGACTGGGGAGCCGGTCTATGGGGGAGATTCCTCAACGAGGGCCGCGACGCCCTGCTACAGCTCCCGGACCACCAGATGACCTCCTATGACCATATGAAAGCTGCACTCCTCACCCGCTATGGCCTCACACCCGAGATGTACCGTCAGAGGTTCCGAGACTGCACCCGCATCCCGGGTACAACTTGGGTGGACTATGTAAACTATTTTAGCCGAGCCTTCGAGGGCTGGATCAAAGGAAGCAAAGTCACAACTTACGAACAACTCTTCAACCTCATGGTATGGGAGCATCTATCGAACAATTGCTTCATCGAGCTCCGCCAGCACCTCCTCGATAGCAAATTGACCGATCCCCGGCAGCTCGCAGCCGAAGCTGACCGGTGGGAAATCACCAGAGTGGGCCGGAATGGGTCCTACGAACAGAGCCGGAACAACAGCGGGCAGCACCGTCCCCGAGGAGGAGGAGGAGGCCAAGGACGTGGAAGGGACAACGCTCCGGTCGCCCCCGCTAGCAGCACCACCCCCCCGGCCAACCGGGGCAGCACCCCGGCGCGACCGGGATATCGAGCCAATGTTACGTGCCATCGATGCCAACGAGTCGGCCACTATGCAAACGACCCAAACTGCCCCCAGTATCAGAGCCCAAGACCCCGCCAAGTAGCCGCTGCTGCTCTGGGGGAGGAACAGATCTCAGAGGAACAAGAAGAATATGAGCAAGAGCATCAAGAATGGGAGCCCGCCGCCATGGCTCTAGCCTGCTTAGGGGGGAAAGACATGGTCCCGCGGGTCCCCCTACCCGCTAACACTCAGAAGTACAGCCAATGGGTGAGCATCAATGGACGCCGGGCCGAAGCCCTCCGTGACACCGGGGCCAGTGTGACAGCCGTCCGCTGTCACCTGGTGGCCCCAGAACAGTTCCTACCAAACATTCTCTGCCCTGTCCGTTCAGCCGATAACTCAGAGAGTCTGTGTCGGATGGCCTGCGTCCCTTTCGAATGGGGAGGGGTCTCCGGCATGTTGAAAGTAACGGCCCGAGACGATGCCCCCGTAGACTGCCTCCTGGGGAATGACCTTGAAAGCTCTCCGTGGGCAGCCGTAGAACGACGAGAACACCTGGGGATGTTAGGCATCCCGGACTGGGCATGCGTCACCACCCGGTCCATGGCCGCCCGTGCCAAACCCCGACCCGAGGAACCCGAATGGCCGGCACCTCCGCCTCCGGTCGCGCCAGCCGAAACCACCGACCGTGACGTCCCCCCAGAACCAGCTCAACCTCCAGACCTCGCTAACCTCGACCAGTGGCCTCAAGAGGGGGGGCCCACGCAAGAACAGTTTCGCCAAGAACAGAAGACCTGTCCCTCCCTCGAGGGACTCCGCCAACAAGCCCTCGCCCAAAGCGCAGGGGATACCTCCGGAAAACATTGGATCTACTGGGACAATGACCTGCTATACAGTGAACAAAGAATCGCGGAGTTGGGGGCCAGCCGAGTGCTAGTGGTGCCCCTCCGTTTTAGAGACTTTCTGCTAAACCTGGCCCACGATGTCCCCCTGGCTGGACACCTGGGTCAAGATAAAACCTACAGCCGCCTGGTGACCCACTTCTTCTGGCCCAAAATGAGGGACGATGTACACCAGCATTGCCGATCTTGCCCCACGTGCCAAGCCAGTGGAAAGAGCGGCCGCAAACTAAAAGCCCTCCTGCAACCTTTTCCCGTGGTCACCACCCCGTTCGAGAGGGTCGGAATAGACATTGTGGGGCCCCTGGACCCGCGTACAAAACAAGGCCATCGGTTCATCCTGGTGCTAGTGGACCACGCCACCCGCTACCCCGAGGCTGTTCCCCTGCGGACTGTGACAGCCCCGGTAGTCGGCCGGGCTCTGATGGGAATCTTCTCCCGTGTGGGCTTCCCCCGAGAAGTCGTCAGCGACAGAGGCACGAACTTTATTTCCAAATATATGAAGTCCCTCTGGCAACAATGTGGGGTTACCTACCGATTCACGACCCCCTATCACCCTCAAGGGAACGGACTCGTTGAGCGGTTCAACCGCACGCTCAAAGGGATGATTGGGGGGTTGGAAGAGCCCCTCCGTCGCCAGTGGGATGTGCTGCTGCCGTGCCTCCTCTTCGCCTATCGGGAGGTCCCCCAGAAGTCCCTCGGCTTCAGCCCGTTCGAACTGCTGTATGGACATCCAGTACGGGGGCCACTCAGCCTAGTCAAGGAAGGCTGGGAGATGCCCCCTCTAAAGAACCCCCCAGATGTTTTCCGATACCTCCTAACCCTCCGCAACCAGACCCGGCGGTTCCGAGAGCTGGCAAAAGCCAACCTAGAGGCCAGTCAAGAGGACATGAAAAAGTGGTATGACCGAAATGCCTCCTCCATCGAATTTGAACCTGGGCAACAGGTATGGGTGATGTCCCCCACCGAGCCCTGCGCCCTGCAAGACAAATGGACGGGGCCCTTCAAAGTAGTCGAGCGCAAGGGTCCTGCCACCTATCTCATCGACATGGAATCTGCCCGGAACCCCCTCCGGGTCCTCCACGCTAATAGACTGAAACCCCACTTTGTGCGTTCAGAACTCAGCCTCCTGATGGCCACAG
This sequence comes from Lissotriton vulgaris, assembly GCF_964263255.1. Classification (NCBI taxonomy): domain Eukaryota; kingdom Metazoa; phylum Chordata; class Amphibia; order Caudata; family Salamandridae; genus Lissotriton; species Lissotriton vulgaris. Next base: position 45,879 of record NW_028249261.1, read on the forward strand.
ACACTGGGGCCGAAGAAGACTCCGAGCCCCTCCCTGACCTCCTACGGACTCGGGAGAAAGACGGCTCCGTGGATGGGGTCCGACTCTCGGAGGCCCTCACCCGGGAGCAACGCCAGGAGTGTCGAGACCTTCTGTTGCAGTTCGCCGGCCTGTTTTCCCTCACCCCAGGTGTCACTTCCTGGTGTGTGAACGACGTGGACACGGGGGACAACCCCCCTATCCGCCACCGGGCCTACCGCGTGCCAGATCGGGTACGGGCCTGCATCCAGGAAGAAGTGACCAGAATGCTCACTCTCGGGGTCATCGAGCCCTCAGACAGCCCCTGGGCCAGCCCTGTAGTCCTGGTCCCCAAAGCAGCCGCTCCCGGCACCACACCAGAACTCCGGTTCTGCGTCGACTACCGGGGCTTGAATGCGGTCACCCGAACAGACGCACATCCCATCCCCCGGGCAGACGAACTAATCGACCGCATGGGAGCTGCCCGCTACCTCAGTATTTTCGACCTGACGGCGGGCTACTGGCAGATCGGCCTCACACCCCGGGCCCAAGAACGTTCTGCCTTTTCCACCCCTGATGGCCATTACCATTTCAAGGTCATGCCCTTTGGCATGAAGAATGCTCCAGCAACGTTTCAGCGGCTCGTCAACCAGGTCCTGGCAGGGCTCGAAGGATTCAGCGCCGCCTACCTAGACGACATCGCTGTATACAGCCACCATTGGCCCGAGCACCTCCACCACCTCCAAGCGGTGCTACAGGCCCTCCAGCGGGCTGGCCTCACGATTAAGGCCAGTAAATGCCAAATTGGTCAGGGGTCCGTAACCTACCTCGGACACCAGGTGGGAAGCGGTCTGGTGGCCCCTCTGCAGCTCAAGATTGCCGCCATCCAGTCCTGGCAGCCCCCCATCACCCAGACCGAGGTACGCGCCTTCCTGGGCCTCACGGGCTATTACCGAAGGTTCGTGAAGGACTATGGTACCATAGTGGGGCCCCTCACAGAACTCACGTCCAAAAATCAACCCAAGAAAGTCAACTGGACCCCGGAGTGTCAAACAGCCTTCGAACAATTGAAGGCCGCCATGTGCTCCGCCCCTGTGCTCCAGGCCCCCGACTACAGCCGGGAGTTCGTCGTCCAGACGGATGCCTCCGACCATGGCATTGGGGCAGTCCTGTCTCAAGTGAACACCGAAGGCCTTGATCAGCCAGTGGCCTTCATCAGCAGGCGACTCCTACCCCGAGAACAACGCTGGAGCACCATAGAGAGGGAGGCCTTCGCTGTGGTATGGGCCCTCAAAAAGCTCCGGCCCTACCTCTTTGGCACGCACTTTCGGGTGCAGACCGACCATCGACCCCTGCAGTGGCTGATGCAGATGCGGGGGAAAACCCGAAACTACTACGTTGGTCCATCTCCCTACAAGGGATGGACTTCACTGTGGAGCACCGGCCTGGGCCGGATCACGCCAACGCGGATGGCCTGTCCCGGTTTTTCCGCCTCGACGAGGAGAGTCCCCAAGAGGATGGGTGACTCTCCCCGCCTTCAGCTGGGGGGGACGCATGTTGGACAGGCCACATGAAGGGCCGCTCCCCCCTCGGCCCGACCAGGCCCGAGCCCGGTCACACAAGTGCCACACACCACCACTGCTCGTCTTCCGTCCCCTCCGGGACCCCGGCCCCTGAACATATCGACCTCGTGGGCCCGACCCACTACTGGCCCGCGCGCCCAGCCTGGGCGCCATCTTGGACACTCCACCACGAGGCCGCCTGGCCCCCGATCGACCTCAACCCTGGGCCTAACCAGGCCTCAGACATCCCGGCACCACCATCCACCCAGGAGGTGAGCGGGCTACTTGGCAAGTCAATGGGAGAAAGAGGCGTCGATGGCTCTCCCCCGCCAGGTGCCGCTCGCCCATCGCCTCCCCGGGCGCTGGCTCCACCCCCCTGCTGGGTGTCTGGACTCCCTCATCCCGGACCTCCCGACCTCCAAGTGCGAGGGTCCGGACATCAAAGGGCACCAGCCCTATAACTGGGGCGGCTCCAGAGCAGGAAGGCAGTTGTATCCTGGAGTCGAGAGACGCAGAGAAGAACTCATCCTTGACGGACTACTGGCGCTGCCGTAGCTCTGCCTTGCGCATCATCGTCCTGCCTGCTGGCGCTGCCGCAACCTTCGTAACCTTTGTAAACCTTCATCGTCGTCGGGACCTGCTGGCGTGGCCGCGGACCGTTTGTAACAACCATCTTCACCGGGACCTGCTGGCTCCGCCGCGGACCGTCGCTTCCTTCGTCCATCTCGGGACCTGCCTGGCTCCGCCGCGGCCCGATCATCTAGAACTCCGAGCTCGAGGATTGAGAGCTATTCCCATCTTTTGGTAACAAGACTGTCCCGCTACCCTTTTCCCAAACCAGAGACCAGAACCGAGGGGACCCCTGAGTCCAGACCTCCTTGTACCATTCATCGTACTTAAAGAATTGCCTATAAAGTATCGTTGAACTTTACCCTTGTGTGGTGTCCGTCTGTGGGGGGGAAGTTACTTGTCTGTACGATCGTCGGAGACGGCTCTCCCCGGAGACCTCTCCCCTTATCCTCGGCCGACCCTCCCGGTCCGTCTAACAGCAGAGTAGTGAGTAGTGAGTGCAGAGTAGTGAGTGCAGAGTAGTGAGTGCAGATTGCAGAGTAGTGAGTGCAGAGTAGTGAGTGCAGAGTAGTGAGTGCAGAGTAGTGTGTGCAGAGTAGTGAGTGCAGAGTAGTGAGTAGTGAGTGCAGAGTAGTGAGTAGTGAGTGCAGAGTAGTGAGTAGTGAGTGTAGAGTAGTGAGTAGTGAGTGCAGAGTAGTGAGTGCAGAGTAGTGAGTAGTGAGTGCAGAGTAGTGAGTGCAGAGTAGTGAGTAGTGACTGCAGAGTAGTGTGTAGTGAGTAGTGAGTACAGAGTAGTGAGTAGTGAGTGCAGAGTAGTGAGTAGTGAGTGCAGAGTAGTGAGTAGTGAGTGCAGAGTAGTGAGTGCAGAGTAGTGAGTGCAGAGTAGTGAGTAGTGAGTGCAGAGTAGTGAGTGTAGAGTAGTGAGTAGTGAGTGCAGAGTAGTGAGTGCAGAGTAGTGTGTAGTGAGTGCAGAGTAGTGAGTAGTGAGTGCAGAGTAGTGAGTGCAGAGTAGTGAGTAGTGAGTGCAGAGTAGTGAGTAGTGAGTGCAGAATAGTGAGTAGTGAGTGCAGAGTAGTGAGTAGTGAGTGCAGAGTAGTGAGTGCAGAGTAGTGAGTAGTGAGTGCAGAGTAGTGAGTAGTGAGTGCAGAGTAGTGAGTAGTGAGTGCATAGTACTGAGTGCAGAGTAGTGAGTAGTGAGTGCAGAGTAGTGAGTAGTGCGTGCAGAGGAGTGTGTAGTGAGTGCAGAGTAGTGAGTAGTGAGTGCAGAGTAGTGAGTAGTGAGTGCAGAGTAGTGAGTGCAGATTAGTGAGTAGTGAGTGCAGAGTTGTGAGTGCATAGTAGTGAGTGCAGAGTAGTGAGTAGTGAGTGGAGAGTAGTGAGTGCAGAGTAGTGAGTGCACATTGCAGAGTAGTGAGTGCAGAGTAGTGAGTGCAGAGTAGTGAGTGCAGAGTAGTGAGTAGTGAGTGCAGAGTAGTGAGTAGTGAGTGCAGAGTAGTGAGTAGTGAGTGCAGAGTAGTGAGTAGTGAGTGCAGAGTAGTGAGTGCAGAGTAGTGAGTAGTAAGTGCAGAGTAGTGAGTGCAGAGTAGTGAGTAGTGAGTGCAGAGTAGTGAGTACAGAGTAGTGAGTAGTGAGTGCAGAGTAGTGAGTACAGAGTAGTGAGTAGTGAGTGCAGAGTAGTGAGTGCAGAGTGCAGAGTAGTGAGTAGTGAGTGCAGAGTAGTGAGTATTGAGTGCAGAGTAGTGAGTAGTGAGTGCAGAGTAGTGAGTAGTGAGTAGTGAGTGCAGAGTAGTGAGTAGTGAGTGCAGAGTAGTGAGTAGTGTGCAGAGTAGTGAGTAGTGAGTGCAGAGTAGTGAGTGCAGAGTAGTGAGTAGTGAGTGCAGAGTAGTGAGTGCAGATTGCAGAGTAGTGAGTGCAGAGTAGTGAGTAGTGAGTGCAGAGTAGTGAGTAGTGAGTGCAGAGTAGTGAGTATTGAGTGCAGAGTAGTGAGTGCAGAGTAGTGAGTAGTGAGTGCAGAGTTGTGAGTGCATAGTAGTGAGTGCAGAGTAGTGAGTAGTGAGTGGAGAGTAGTGAGTGCAGAGTAGTGAGTGCACATTGCAGAGTAGTGAGTGCAGAGTAGTGAGTGCAGAGTAGTGAGTGCAGAGTAGTGAGTAGTGAGTGCAGAGTAGTGAGTAGTGAGTGCAGAGTAGTGAGTAGTGAGTGCAGAGTAGTGAGTGCAGAGTAGTGAGTAGTAAGTGCAGAGTAGTGAGTGCAGAGTAGTGAGTAGTGAGTGCAGAGTAGTGAGTACAGAGTAGTGAGTAGTGAGTGCAGAGTAGTGAGTACAGAGTAGTGAGTAGTGAGTGCAGAGTAGTGAGTGCAGAGTGCAGAGTAGTGAGTAGTGAGTGCAGAGTAGTGAGTATTGAGTGCAGAGTAGTGAGTAGTGAGTGCAGAGTAGTGAGTAGTGAGTAGTGAGTGCAGAGTAGTGAGTGCAGAGTAGTGAGTGCAGAGTAGTGAGTAGTGAGTGCAGAGTAGTGAGTAGTGTGCAGAGTAGTGAGTAGTGAGTGCAGAGTAGTGAGTGCAGAGTAGTGAGTAGTGAGTGCAGAGTAGTGAGTGCAGATTGCAGAGTAGTGAGTGCAGAGTAGTGAGTAGTGAGTGCAGAGTAGTGAGTAGTGAGTGCAGAGTAGTGAGTATTGAGTGCAGAGTAGTGAGTGCAGAGTAGTGAGTAGTGAGGGCAGAGTAGTGAGTAGTGAGTGCAGAGTAGTGAGTAGTGAGTGCAGAGTAGTGAGTGCAGAGTAGTGAGTAGTAAGTGCAGAGTAGTGAGTGCAGAGTAGTGAGTAGTGAGTGCAGAGTAGTGAGTACAGAGTAGTGAGTAGTGAGTGCAGAGTAGTGAGTACAGAGTAGTGAGTAGTGAGTGCAGAGTAGTGAGTGCAGAGTGCAGAGTAGTGAGTAGTGAGTGCAGAGTAGTGAGTATTGAGTGCAGAGTAGTGAGTAGTGAGTGCAGAGTAGTGAGTAGTGAGTAGTGAGTGCAGAGTAGTGAGTGCAGAGTAGTGAGTGCAGAGTAGTGAGTAGTGAGTGCAGAGTAGTGAGTAGTGTGCAGAGTAGTGAGTAGTGAGTGCAGAGTAGTGAGTGCAGAGTAGTGAGTAGTGAGTGCAGAGTAGTGAGTGCAGATTGCAGAGTAGTGAGTGCAGAGTAGTGAGTAGTGAGTGCAGAGTAGTGAGTAGTGAGTGCAGAGTAGTGAGTATTGAGTGCAGAGTAGTGAGTGCAGAGTAGTGAGTAGTGAGTGCAGAGTTGTGAGTGCATAGTAGTGAGTGCAGAGTAGTGAGTAGTGAGTGGAGAGTAGTGAGTGCAGAGTAGTGAGTGCACATTGCAGAGTAGTGAGTGCAGAGTAGTGAGTGCAGAGTAGTGAGTGCAGAGTAGTGAGTAGTGAGTGCAGAGTAGTGAGTAGTGAGTGCAGAGTAGTGAGTAGTGAGTGCAGAGTAGTGAGTGCAGAGTAGTGAGTAGTAAGTGCAGAGTAGTGAGTGCAGAGTAGTGAGTAGTGAGTGCAGAGTAGTGAGTACAGAGTAGTGAGTAGTGAGTGCAGAGTAGTGAGTACAGAGTAGTGAGTAGTGAGTGCAGAGTAGTGAGTGCAGAGTGCAGAGTAGTGAGTAGTGAGTGCAGAGTAGTGAGTATTGAGTGCAGAGTAGTGAGTAGTGAGTGCAGAGTAGTGAGTAGTGAGTAGTGAGTGCAGAGTAGTGAGTGCAGAGTAGTGAGTGCAGAGTAGTGAGTAGTGAGTGCAGAGTAGTGAGTAGTGTGCAGAGTAGTGAGTAGTGAGTGCAGAGTAGTGAGTGCAGAGTAGTGAGTAGTGAGTGCAGAGTAGTGAGTGCAGATTGCAGAGTAGTGAGTGCAGAGTAGTGAGTAGTGAGTGCAGAGTAGTGAGTAGTGAGTGCAGAGTAGTGAGTATTGAGTGCAGAGTAGTGAGTGCAGAGTAGTGGGTAGTGAGTGCAGAGTTGTGAGTGCATAGTAGTGAGTGCAGAGTAGTGAGTAGTGAGTGGAGAGTAGTGAGTGCAGAGTAGTGAGTGCACATTGCAGAGTAGTGAGTGCAGAGTAGTGAGTGCAGAGTAGTGAGTGCAGAGTAGTGAGTAGTGAGTGCAGAGTAGTGAGTAGTGAGTGCAGAGTAGTGAGTAGTGAGTGCAGAGTAGTGAGTGCAGAGTAGTGAGTAGTAAGTGCAGAGTAGTGAGTGCAGAGTAGTGAGTAGTGAGTGCAGAGTAGTGAGTACAGAGTAGTGAGTAGTGAGTGCAGAGTAGTGAGTACAGAGTAGTGAGTAGTGAGTGCAGAGTAGTGAGTGCAGAGTGCAGAGTAGTGAGTAGTGAGTGCAGAGTAGTGAGTATTGAGTGCAGAGTAGTGAGTAGTGAGTGCAGAGTAGTGAGTAGTGAGTAGTGAGTGCAGAGTAGTGAGTGCAGAGTAGTGAGTGCAGAGTAGTGAGTAGTGAGTGCAGAGTAGTGAGTAGTGTGCAGAGTAGTGAGTGCAGAGTAGTGAGTGCAGAGTAGTGAGTAGTGAGTGCAGAGTAGTGAGTGCAGATTGCAGAGTAGTGAGTGCAGAGTAGTGAGTAGTGAGTGCAGAGTAGTGAGTAGTGAGTGCAGAGTAGTGAGTATTGAGTGCAGAGTAGTGAGTGCAGAGTAGTGAGTAGTGAGGGCAGAGTAGTGAGTAGTGAGTGCAGAGTAGTGAGTAGTGAGTGCAGAGTAGTGAGTGCAGATTGCAGAGTAGTGAGTGCAGAGTAGTGAGTGCAGAGTAGTGAGTGCAGAGTAGTGAGTAGTGAGTGCAGAGTAGTGAATAGTGAGTAGTGAGTGCAGAGTAGTGAGTGCAGAGTAGTGAGTAGTGAGTGCAGAGTAGTGAGTGCAGATTGCAGAGTAGTGAGTGCAGAGTAGTGAGTGCAGAGTAGTGTGTGCAGAGTAGTGAGTGCAGAGTAGTGAGTAGTGAGTGCAGAGTAGTGAGTGCAGAGTAGTGAGTAGTGAGTACAGAGTAGTGAGTGCAGAGTAGTGAGTGCAGAGTAGTGAGTGCAGAGTAGTGAGTGCAGAGTAGTGAGTAGTGAGTTCAGAGTAGTGAGTAGTGAGTGCAGAGTAGTGAGTAGTGAGTGCAGAGTAGTGAGTAGTGAGTGCAGAGTAGTGAGTAGTGAGTGCAGTGAGTAGTGAGTGCAGAGTAGTGAGTAGTGAGTGCAGAGTAGTGAGTAGTGAGTGCAGAGTAGTGAGTGCAGATTGCAGAGTAGTGAGTGCAGAGTAGTGAGTGCAGAGTAGTGAGTGCAGAGTAGTGAGTGCAGAGTAGTGAGTAGTGAGTGCAGAGTAGTGAGTAGTGAGTGCAGAGTAGTGAGTAGTGAGTGCAGAGTAGTGAGTGCAGAGTAGTGAGTAGTGAGTAGTGAGTGCAGAGTAGTGAGTGCAGAGTAGTGAGTAGTGAGTGCAGAGTAGTGAGTAGTGAGTAGTGAGTGCAGAGTAGTGAGTGCAGAGTAGTGAGTGCAGAGTAGTGAGTAGTGAGTGCAGAGTAGTGAGTAGTGAGTAGTGAGTGCAGAGTAGTGAGTGCAGAGTAGTGAGTTCAGAGTAGTGAGTAGTGAGTTCAGAGTAGTGAGTAGTGAGTGCAGAGTAGTGAGTGCAGAGTAGTGAGTGCAGAGTAGTGAGTAGTGAGTTCAGAGTAGTGAGTAGTGAGTGCAGAGTAGTGAGTAGTGAGTGCAGAGTAGTGAGTGCAGAGTAGTGAGTGCAGATTGCAGAGTAGTGAGTGCAGAGTAGTGAGTGCAGAGTAGTGAGTGCAGAGTAGTGAGTGCAGAGTAGTGAGAAGTGAGTGCAGAGTAGTGAGTAGTGAGTGCAGAGTAGTGAGTAGTGAGTGCAGAGTAGTGAGTGCAGAGTAGTGAGTAGTGAGTAGTGAGTGCAGAGTAGTGAGTGCAGAGTAGTGAGTAGTGAGTGCAGAGTAGTGAGTAGTGAGTGCAGAGTAGTGAGTAGTGAGTGCAGAGTAGTGAGTGCAGAGTCGTGAGTGCAGAGTAGTGAGTAGTGAGTTCAGAGTAGTGAATAGTGAGTGCAGAGTAGTGAGTAGTGAGTGCAGAGTAGTGAGTAGTGAGTGCAGAGTAGTGAGTGCAGAGTAGTGAGTGCAGAGTAGTGAGTGCAGAGTAGTGAGTAGTGAGTGCAGAGTAGTGAGTAGTGAGTGCAGAGTAGTGAGTGCAGAGTAGTGAGTGCAGAGTAGTGAGTAGTGAGTTCAGAGTAGTGAGTGCAGAGTAGTGAGTGCAGATTGCAGAGTAGTGAGTGCAGAGTAGTGAGTGCAGAGTAGTGAGTAGTGAGTGCAGAGTAGTGAGTAGTGAGTGCAGAGGAGTGAGTAGTGAGTGCAGAGTAGTGAGTGCAGAGTAGTGAGTGCAGATTGCAGAGTAGTGAGTGCAGAGTAGTGAGTGCAGAGTAGTGAGTGCAGAGTAGTGTGTGCAGAGTAGTGAGTGCAGAGTAGTGAGTAGTGAGTGCAGAGTAGTGAGTAGTGAGTGCAGAGTAGTGAGTAGTGAGTGTAGAGTAGTGAGTGCAGAGTAGTGAGTGCAGATTAGTGAGTAGTGAGTGCAGAGTAGTGAGTGCAGAGTAGTGAGTAGTGACTGCAGAGTAGTGTGTAGTGAGTAGTGAGTACAGAGTAGTGAGTAGTGAGTGCAGAGTAGTGAGTAGTGAGTGCAGAGTAGTGTCTAGTGAGTGCAGAGTAGTGAGTGCAGAGTAGTGAGTGCAGAGTAGTGAGTAGTGAGTGCAGAGTAGTGAGTGTAGAGTAGTGAGTAGTGAGTGCAGAGTAGTGAGTGCAGAGTAGTGTGTAGTGAGTGCAGAGTAGTGAGTAGTGAGTGCAGAGTAGTGAGTGCAGAGTAGTGAGTAGTGAGTGCAGAGTAGTGAGTAGTGAGTGCAGAATAGTGAGTAGTGAGTTCAGAGTAGTGAGTAGTGAGTGCAGAGTAGTGAGTGCAGAGTAGTGAGTAGTGAGTGCAGAGTAGTGAGTAGTGAGTGCAGAGTAGTGAGTAGTGAGTGCAGAGTAGTGAGTAGTGAGTGCAGAGTAGTGAGTAGTGAGTGCAGAGTAGTGAGTAGTGAGTGCAGAGGAGTGTGTAGTGAGTGCAGAGTAGTGAGTAGTGAGTGCAGAGTAGTGAGTAGTGAGTGCAGAGTAGTGAGTGCAGAGTAGTGAGTAGTGAGTGCAGAGTAGTGAGTGCATAGTAGTGAGTGCAGAGTAGTGAGTAGTGAGTGGAGAGTAGTGAGTGCAGAGTAGTGAGTGCACATTGCAGAGTAGTGAGTGCAGAGTAGTGAGTGCAGAGTAGTGAGTAGTGAGTGCAGAGTAGTGAGTAGTGAGTGCAGAGTAGTGAGTAGTGAGTGCAGAGTAGTGAGTGCAGAGTAGTGAGTAGTAAGTGCAGAGTAGTGAGTGCAGAGTAGTGAGTAGTGAGTGCAGAGTAGTGAGTACAGAGTAGTGAGTAGTGAGTGCAGAGTAGTGAGTACAGAGTAGTGAGTAGTGAGTGCAGAGTAGTGAGTGCAGAGTGCAGAGTAGTGAGTAGTGAGTGCAGAGTAGTGAGTATTGAGTGCAGAGTAGTGAGTAGTGAGTGCAGAGTAGTGAGTAGTGAGTAGTGAGTGCAGAGTAGTGAGTGCAGAGTAGTGAGTGCAGAGTAGTGAGTAGTGAGTGCAGAGTAGTGAGTAGTGTGCAGAGTAGTGAGTAGTGAGTGCAGAGTAGTGAGTGCAGAGTAGTGAGTAGTGAGTGCAGAGTAGTGAGTGCAGATTGCAGAGTAGTGAGTGCAGAGTAGTGAGTAGTGAGTGCAGAGTAGTGAGTAGTGAGTGCAGAGTAGTGAGTATTGAGTGCAGAGTAGTGAGTGCAGAGTAGTGAGTAGTGAGGGCAGAGTAGTGAGTAGTGAGTGCAGAGTAGTGAGTAGTGAGTGCAGAGTAGTGAGTGCAGATTGCAGAGTAGTGAGTGCAGAGTAGTGAGTGCAGAGTAGTGAGTGCAGAGTAGTGAGTAGTGAGTGCAGAGTAGTGAGTAGTGAGTAGTGAGTGCAGAGTAGTGAGTGCAGAGTAGTGAGTAGTGAGTGCAGAGTAGTGAGTGCAGATTGCAGAGTAGTGAGTGCAGAGTAGTGAGTGCAGAGTAGTGTGTGCAGAGTAATGAGTGCAGAGTAGTGAGTAGTGAGTGCAGAGTAGTGAGTAGTGAGTGCAGAGTAGTGAGTAGTGAGTACAGAGTAGTGAGTGCAGAGTAGTGAGTTCAGAGTAGTGAGTAGTGAGTGCAGAGTAGTGAGTAGTGAGTGCAGAGTAGTGAGTAGTGAGTGCAGTGAGTAGTGAGTGCAGAGTAGTGAGTAGTGAGTGCAGAGTAGTGAGTAGTGAGTGCAGAGTAGTGAGTGCAGATTGCAGAGTAGTGAGTGCAGAGTAGTGAGTGCAGAGTAGTGAGTGCAGAGTAGTGAGTGCAGAGTAGTGAGTAGTGAGTGCAGAGTAGTGAGTGCAGAGTAGTGAGTGCAGAGTAGTGAGTGCAGAGTAGTGAGTAGTGAGTGCAGAGTAGTGAGTAGTGAGTGCAGAGTAGTGAGGGCAGAGTAGTGAGTGCAGAGTAGTGAGTAGTGAGTTCAGAGTAGTGAGTGCAGAGTAGTGAGTGCAGATTGCAGAGTAGTGAGTGCAGAGTAGTGAGTGCAGAGTAGTGAGTAGTGAGTGCAGAGTAGTGAGTAGTGAGTGCAGAGGAGTGAGTAGTGAGTGCAGAGTAGTGAGTGCAGAGTAGTGAGTGCAGAGTAGTGAGTGCAGATTGCAGAGTAGTGAGTGCAGAGTAGTGAGTGCAGAGTAGTGAGTGCAGAGTAGTGTGTGCAGAGTAGTGAGTGCAGAGTAGTGAGTAGTGAGTGCAGAGTAGTGAGTAGTGAGTGCAGAGTAGTGAGTAGTGAGTGTAGAGTAGTGAGTGCAGAGTAGTGAGTGCAGAGTAGTGAGTAGTGAGTGTAGAGTAGTGAGTGCAGAGTAGTGAGTGCAGATTAGTGAGTAGTGAGTGCAGAGTAGTGAGTGCAGAGTAGTGAGTAGTGACTGCAGAGTAGTGTGTAGTGAGTAGTGAGTACAGAGTAGTGAGTAGTGAGTGCAGAGTAGTGAGTAGTGAGTGCAGAGTAGTGTGTAGTGAGTGCAGAGTAGTGAGTGCAGAGTAGTGAGTGCAGAGTAGTGAGTAGTGAGTGCAGAGTAGTGAGTGTAGAGTAGTGAGTAGTGAGTGCAGAGTAGTGAGTGCAGAGTAGTGTGTAGTGAGTGCAGAGTAGTGAGTAGTGAGTGCAGAGTAGTGAGTGCAGAGTAGTGAGTAGTGAGTGCAGAGTAGTGAGTAGTGAGTGTAGAATAGTGAGTAGTGAGTGCAGAGTAGTGAGTAGTGAGTGCAGAGTAGTGAGTGCAGAGTAGTGAGTAGTGAGTGCAGAGTAGTGAGTAGTGAGTGCAGAGTAGTGAGTAGTGAGTGCAGAGTAGTGAGTAGTGAGTGCAGAGTAGTGAGTGCAGAGTAGTGAGTAGTGAGTGCAGAGTAGTGAGTAGTGAGTGCAGAGGAGTGTGTAGTGAGTGCAGAGTAGTGAGTAGTGAGTGCAGAGTAGTGAGTAGTGAGTGCAGAGTAGTGAGTGCAGAGTAGTGAGTAGTGAGTGCAGAGTAGTGAGTGCATAGTAGTGAGTGCAGAGTAGTGAGTAGTGAGTGGAGAGTAGTGAGTGCAGAGTAGTGAGTGCACATTGCAGAGTAGTGAGTGCAGAGTAGTGAGTGCAGAGTAGTGAGTGCAGAGTAGTGAGTAGTGAGTGCAGAGTAGTGAGTAGTGAGTGCAGAGTAGTGAGTAGTGAGTGCAGAGTAGTGAGTAGTGAGTGCAGAGTAGTGAGTGCAGAGTAGTGAGTAGTAAGTGCAGAGTAGTGAGTGCAGAGTAGTGAGTAGTGAGTGCAGAGTAGTGAGTACAGAGTAGTGAGTAGTGAGTGCAGAGTAGTGAGTACAGAGTAGTGAGTAGTGAGTGCAGAGTAGTGAGTGCAGAGTGCAGAGTAGTGAGTAGTGAGTGCAGAGTAGTGAGTATTGAGTGCAGAGTAGTGAGTAGTGAGTGCAGAGTAGTGAGTAGTGAGTAGTGAGTGCAGAGTAGTGAGTGCAGAGTAGTGAGTGCAGAGTAGTGAGTAGTGAGTGCAGAGTAGTGAGTAGTGTGCAGAGTAGTGAGTAGTGAGTGCAGAGTAGTGAGTGCAGAGTAGTGAGTAGTGAGTGCAGAGTAGTGAGTGCAGATTGCAGAGTAGTGAGTGCAGAGTAGTGAGTAGTGAGTGCAGAGTAGTGAGTAGTGAGTGCAGAGTAGTGAGTATTGAGTGCAGAGTAGTGAGTGCAGAGTAGTGAGTAGTGAGGGCAGAGTAGTGAGTAGTGAGTGCAGAGTAGTGAGTAGTGAGTGCAGAGTAGTGAGTGCAGATTGCAGAGTAGTGAGTGCAGAGTAGTGAGTGCAGAGTAGTGAGTGCAGAGTAGTGAGTAGTGAGTGCAGAGTAGTGAGTAGTGAGTAGTGAGTGCAGAGTAGTGAGTGCAGAGTAGTGAGTAGTGAGTGCAGAGTAGTGAGTGCAGATTGCAGAGTAGTGAGTGCAGAGTAGTGAGTGCAGAGTAGTGTGTGCAGAGTAGTGAGTGCAGAGTAGTGAGTAGTGAGTGCAGAGTAGTGAGTAGTGAGTGCAGAGTAGTGAGTAGTGAGTACAGAGTAGTGAGTGCAGAGTAGTGAGTTCAGAGTAGTGAGTAGTGAGTGCAGAGTAGTGAGTAGTGAGTGCAGAGTAGTGAGTAGTGAGTGCAGTGAGTAGTGAGTGCAGAGTAGTGAGTAGTGAGTGCAGAGTAGTGAGTAGTGAGTGCAGAGTAGTGAGTAGTGAGTGCAGAGTAGTGAGTGCAGAGTAGTGAGTAGTGAGTGCAGAGTAGTGAGTAGTGAGTGCAGAGTAGTGAGTAGTGAGTGCAGAGTAGTGAGTGCAGAGTAGTGAGTAGTGAGTAGTGAGTGCAGAGTAGTGAGTGCAGAGTAGTGAGTAGTGAGTGCAGAGTAGTGAGTAGTGAGTGCAGAGTAGTGAGTAGTGAGTAGTGAGTGCAGAGTAGTGAGTGCAGAGTAGTGAGTAGTGAGTGCAGAGTAGTGAGTAGTGAGTGCAGAGTAGTGAGTGCAGAGTAGTGAGTAGTGAGTGCAGAGTAGTGAGTAGTGAGTAGTGAGTGCAGAGTAGTGAGTGCAGAGTAGTGAGTTCAGAGTAGTGAGTAGTGAGTTCAGAGTAGTGAGTAGTGAGTGCAGAGTAGTGAGTAGTGAGTGCAGAGTAGTGAGTAGTGAGTGCAGAGTAGTGAGTGCAGAGTAGTGAGTGCAGAGTAGTGAGTAGTGAGTTCAGAGTAGTGAGTAGTGAGTGCAGAGTAGTGAGTAGTGAGTGCAGAGTAGTGAGTGCAGAGTAGTGAGTGCAGATTGCAGAGTAGTGAGTGCAGAGTAGTGAGTGCAGAGTAGTGAGTGCAGAGTAGTGAGTGCAGAGTAGTGAGAAGTGAGTGCAGAGTAGTGAGTAGTGAGTGCAGAGTAGTGAGTAGTGAGTGCAGAGTAGTGAGTGCAGAGTAGTGAGTAGTGAGTAGTGAGTGCAGAGTAGTGAGTGCAGAGTAGTGAGTAGTGAGTGCAGAGTAGTGAGTAGTGAGTGCAGAGTAGTGAGTAGTGAGTGCAGAGTAGTGAGTGCAGAGTAGTGAGTGCAGAGTAGTGAGTAGTGAGTTCAGAGTAGTGAATAGTGAGTGCAGAGTAGTGAGTAGTGAGTGCAGAGTAGTGAGTAGTGAGTGCAGAGTAGTTGAGTGCAGAGTAGTGAGTGCAGAGTAGTGAGTAGTGAGTGCAGAGTAGTGAGTAGTGAGTGCAGAGTAGTGAGTGCAGAGTAGTGAGTGCAGAGTAGTGAGTAGTGAGTGCAGAGTAGTGAGTGCAGAGTAGTGAGTAGGTGCAGAGTAGTGAGTGCAGAGTAGTGAGTGCAGAGTAGTGAGTAGTGAGTGCAGAGTAGTGAGTAGTGAGTGCAGAGTAGTGAGTGCAGAGTAGTGAGTAGTGAGTGCAGAGTAGTGAGTAGTGAGTGCAGAGTAGTGAGTAGTGAGTGCAGAGTAGTGAGTAGTGAGTAGTGAGTGCAGAGTAGTGAGTGCAGAGTAGTGAGTAGTGAGTGCAGAGTAGTGAGTGCAGATTGTAGAGTAGTGAGTGCAGAGTAGTGAGTGCAGAGTAGTGTGTGCAGAGTAGTGAGTGCAGAGTAGTGAGTAGTGAGTGCAGAGTAGTGAGTAGTGAGTGCAGAGTAGTGAGTAGTGAGTGCAGAGTAGTGAGTGCAGAGTAGTGAGTGCAGAGTAGTGAGTGCAGAGTAGTGAGTGCAGAGTAGTGAGTAGTGAGTTCAGAGTAGTGAGTAGTGAGTGCAGAGTAGTGAGTAGTGAGTGCAGAGTAGTGAGTGCAGAGTAGTGAGTAGTGAGTGCAGAGTAGTGAGTGCAGATTGCAGAGTAGTGAGTGCAGAGTAGTGAGTGCAGAGTAGTGAGTGCAGAGTAGTGAGTGCAGAGTAGTGAGTAGTGAGTGCAGAGTAGTGAGTAGTGAGTGCAGAGTAGTGAGTAGTGAGTGCAGAGTAGTGAGTGCAGAGTAGTGAGTAGTGAGTGCAGAGTAGTGAGTGCATAGTAGTGAGTGCAGAGTAGTGAGTAGTGAGTGGAGAGTAGTGAGTGCAGAGTAGTGAGTGCACATTGCAGAGTAGTGAGTGCAGAGTAGTGAGTGCAGAGTAGTGAGTAGTGAGTGCAGAGTAGTGAGTAGTGAGTGCAGAGTAGTGAGTAGTGAGTGCAGAGTAGTGAGTAGTGAGTGCAGAGTAGTGAGTGCAGAGTAGTGAGTAGTGAGTGCAGAGTAGTGAGTAGTGAGTGCAGAGTAGTGAGTGCAGAGTAGTGAGTAGTGAGTGCAGAGTAGTGAGTAGTGAGTGCAGAGTAGTGAGTGCAGAGTAGTGAGTAGTGAGTGCAGAGTAGTGAGTAGTGAGTAGTGAGTGCAGAGTAATGAGTGCAGAGTAGTGAGTGCAGAGTAGTGAGTAGTGAGTTCAGAGTAGTGAGTAGTGAGTGCAGAGTAGTGAGTAGTGAGTGCAGAGTAGTGAGTAGTGAGTGCAGAGTAGTGAGTGCAGAGTAGTGAGTGCAGAGTAGTGAGTAGTGAGTTCAGAGTAGTGAGTAGTGAGTGCAGAGTAGTGAGTAGTGAGTGCAGAGTGGTGAGTGCAGAGTAGTGAGTGCAGATTGCAGAGTAGTGAGTGCAGAGTAGTGAGTGCAGAGTAGTGAGTGCAGAGTAGTGAGTGCAGAGTAGTGAGAAGTGAGTGCAGAGTAGTGAGTAGTGAGTGCAGAGTAGTGAGTAGTGAGTGCAGAGTAGTGAGTGCAGAGTAGTGAGTAGTGAGTGCAGAGTAGTGAGTGCAGAGTAGTGAGTAGTGAGTGCAGAGTAGTGAGTAGTGAGTGCAGAGTAGTGAGTAGTGAGTGCAGAGTAGTGAGTGCAGAGTAGTGAGTGCAGAGTAGTGAGTAGTGAGTTCAGAGTAGTGAATAGTGAGTGCAGAGTAGTGAGTAGTGAGTGCAGAGTAGTGAGTAGTGAGTGCAGAGTAGTGAGTGCAGAGTAGTGAGTGCAGAGTAGTGAGTAGTGAGTGCAGAGTAGTGAGTAGTGAGTGCAGAGTAGTGAGTGCAGAGTAGTGAGTGCAGAGTAGTGAGTAGTGAGTGCAGAGTAGTGAGTGCAGAGTAGTGAGTAGTGTGCAGAGTAGTGAGTGCAGAGTAGTGAGTGCATAGTAGTGAGTAGTGAGTGCAGAGTAGTGAGTAGTGAGTGCAGAGTAGTGAGTAGTGAGTGCAGAGTAGTGAGTGCAGAGTAGTGAGTAGTGAGTGCAGAGTAGTGAGTATTGAGTGCAGAGTAGTGAGTGCAGAGTAGTGAGTAGTGAGTGCAGAGTAGTGAGTAGTGAGTAGTGAGTGCAGAGTAGTGAGTGCAGAGTAGTGAGTAGTGAGTGCAGAGTAGTGAGTGCAGATTGTAGAGTAGTGAGTGCAGAGTAGTGAGTGCAGAGTAGTGTGTGCAGAGTAGTGAGTGCAGAGTAGTGAGTAGTGAGTGCAGAGTAGTGAGTAGTGAGTGCAGAGTAGTGAGTAGTGAGTGCAGAGTAGTGAGTGCAGAGTAGTGAGTGCAGAGTAGTGAGTGCAGAGTAGTGAGTGCAGAGTAGTGAGTAGTGAGTTCAGAGTAGTGAGTAGTGAGTGCAGAGTAGTGAGTAGTGAGTGCAGAGTAGTGAGTAGTGAGTGCAGAGTAGTGAGTAGTGAGTGCAGAGTAGTGAGTGCAGAGTAGTGAGTAGTGAGTAGTGAGTGCAGAGTAGTGAGTGCAGAGTAGTGAGTAGTGAGTGCAGAGTAGTGAGTAGTGAGTGCAGAGTAGTGAGTGCAGAGTAGTGAGTAGTGAGTGCAGAGTAGTGAGTAGTGAGTGCAGAGTAGTGAGTGCAGAGTAGTGAGTAGTGAGTGCAGAGTAGTGAGTAGTGAGTGCAGAGTAGTGAGTGCAGAGTGAGTGCAGAGTAGTGAGTAGTGAGTAGTGAGTGCAGAGTAGTAGTGAGTGCAGAGTAGTGAGTGCAGAGTAGTGAGTAGTGAGTTCAGAGTAGTGAGTAGTGAGTGCAGAGTAGTGAGTAGTGAGTGCAGAGTAGTGAGTAGTGAGTGCAGAGTAGTGAGTAGTGAGTGCAGAGTAGTGAGTGCAGAGTAGTGAGTAGTGAGTGCAGAGTAGTGAGTGCAGAGTAGTGAGTAGTGAGTGCAGAGTAGTGAGTAGTGAGTGCAGAGTAGTGAGTAGTGAGTGCAGAGTAGTGAGTGCAGAGTAGTGAGTGCAGAGTAGTGAGTAGTGAGTTCAGAGTAGTGAGTAGTGAGTGCAGAGTAGTGAGTAGTGAGTGCAGAGTAGTGAGTGCAGAGTAGTGAGTGCAGAGTAGTGAGTGCAGAGTAGTGAGTAGTGAGTGCAGAGTAGTGAGTAGTGAGTGCAGAGTATTGAGTGCAGAGTAGTGAGTGCAGAGTAGTGAGTGCAGAGTAGTGAGTAGTGAGTTCTCAGTAGTGAGTAGTGAGTGCAGAGTAGTGAGTAGTGAGTGCAGAGTAGTGAGTAGTGAGTGCAGAGTAGTGAGTGCAGAGTAGTGAGTGCAGAGTAGTGAGTAGTGAGTTCAGAGTAGTGAGTAGTGAGTGCAGAGTAGTGAGTAGTGAGTGCAGAGTAGTGAGTAGTGAGTGCAGAGTAGTGAGTAGTGAGTGCAGAGTAGTGAGTGCAGAGTAGTGAGTAGTGAGTGCAGAGTAGTGAGTGCAGAGTAGTGAGTAGTGAGTGCAGAGTAGTGAGTAGTGAGTGCAGATTAGTGAGTAGTGAGTGCAGAGTAGTGAGTGCAGAGTAGTGAGTGCAGAGTAGTGAGTAGTGAGTTCAGAGTAGTGAGTAGTGAGTGCAGAGTAGTGAGTAGTGAGTGCAGAGTAGTGAGTGCAGAGTAGTGAGTGCAGAGTAGTGAGTGCAGAGTAGTGAGTAGTGAGTGCAGAGTAGTGAGTAGTGAGTGCAGAGTATTGAGTGCAGAGTAGTGAGTGCAGAGTAGTGAGTACAGAGTAGTGAGTAGTGAGTGCAGAGTAGTGAGTGCAGAGTGCAGAGTAGTGAGTAGTGAGTGCTGAGTAGTGAGTAGTGAGTGCAGAGTAGTGAGTAGTGAGTAGAGTAGTGAGTAGTGAGTGCAGAGTAGTGAGTATTGAGTGCAGAGTAGTGAGTAGTGAGTGCAGAGTAGTGAGTAGTGAGTAGTGAGTGCAGAGTAGTGAGTGCAGAGTAGTGAGTGCAGAGTAGTGAGTAGTGAGTGCAGAGTAGTGAGTAGTGTGCAGAGTAGTGAGTAGTGAGTGCAGAGTAGTGAGTGCAGATTGCAGAGTAGTGAGTGCAGAGTAGTGAGTAGTGAGTGCAGAGTAGTGAGTAGTGAGTGCAGAGTAGTGAGTAGTGAGTGCAGAGTAGTGAGTGCAGAGTAGTGAGTAGTGAGGCCAGAGTAGTGAGTAGTGAGTGCAGAGTAGTGAGTAGTGAGTGCAGAGTAGTGAGTGCAGATTGCAGAGTAGTGAGTGCAGAGTAGTGAGTGCAGAGTAGTGAGTGCAGAGTAGTGAGTAGTGAGTGCAGAGTAGTGAGTAGTGAGTGCAGAGTAGTGAGTAGTGGGTGCAGAGTAGTGAGTGCAGAGTAGTGAGTAGTGAGTGCAGAGTAGTGAGTGCAGAGTAGTGAGTAGTGAGTGCAGAGTAGTGAGTGCAGAGTAGTGAGTGCAGAGTAGTGAGTAGTGAGTGCAGAGTAGTGAGTAGTGAGTGCAGAGTAGTGAGTGCAGAGTAGTGAGTAGTGAGTGCAGAGTAGTGAGTAGTGAGTGCAGAGTAGTGAGTGCAGAGTAGTGAGTAGTGAGTGCAGAGTAGTGAGTGCAGATTGCAGAGTAGTGAGTGCAGAGTAGTGAGTGCAGAGTAGTGTGTGCAGAGTAGTGAGTGCAGAGTAGTGAGTAGTGAGTGCAGAGTAGTGAGTAGTGAGTGCAGAGTAGTGAGTAGTGAGTGCAGAGTAGTGAGTGCAGAGTAGTGAGTGCAGAGTAGTGAGTAGTGAGTTCAGAGTAGTGAGTAGTGAGTGCAGAGTAGTGAGTAGTGAGTGCAGAGTAGTGAGTAGTGAGTGCAGTGAGTAGTGAGTGCAGAGTAGTGAGTAGTGAGTGCAGAGTAGTGAGTAGTGAGTGCAGAGTAGTGAGTGCAGATTGCAGAGTAGTGAGTGCAGAGTAGTGAGTGCAGAGTAGTGAGTAGTGAGTGCAGAGTAGTGAGTAGTGAGTGCAGAGTAGTGAGTAGTGAGTGCAGAGTAGTGAGTGCAGAGTAGTGAGTAGTGAGTAGTGAGTGCAGAGTAGTGAGTGCAGAATAGTGAGTAGTGAGTGCAGAGTAGTGAGTAGTGAGTGCAGAGTAGTGAGTGCAGAGTAGTGAGTAGTGAGTGCAGAGTAGTGAGTAGTGAGTAGTGAGTGCAGAGTAGTGAGTGCAGAGTAGTGAGTAGTGAGTGCAGAGTAGTGAGTAGTGAGTGCAGAGTAGTGAGTGCAGAGTAGTGAGTAGTGAGTGCAGAGTAGTGAGTAGTGAGTAGTGAGTGCAGAGTAGTGAGTGCAGAGTAGTGAGTGCAGAGTAGTGAGTAGTGAGTTCAGAGTAGTGAGTAGTGAGTGCAGAGTAGTGAGTAGTGAGTGCAGAGTAGTGAGTAGTGAGTGCAGAGTAGTGAGTGCAGAGTAGTGCGTGCAGAGTAGTGAGTAGTGAGTTCAGAGTAGTGAGTAGTGAGTGCAGAGTAGTGAGTAGTGAGTGCAGAGTCGTGAGTGCAGAGTAGTGAGTGCAGATTGCAGAGTAGTGAGTGCAGAGTAGTGAGTGCAGAGTAGTGAGTGCAGAGTAGTGAGAAGTGAGTGCAGAGTAGTGAGTAGTGATTGCAGAGTAGTGAGTAGTGAGTGCAGAGTAGTGAGTGCAGAGTAGTGGGTGCAGAGTAGAGAGTAGTGAGTTCAGAGTAGTGAGTAGTGAGTGCAGAGTAGTGAGTAGTGAGTGCAGAGTAGTGAGTAGTGAGTGCAGAGTAGTGAGTGCAGAGTAGTGAGTCCAGAGTAGTGACTGCAGAGTAGTGAGTAGTGAGTGCAGAGTAGTGAGTAGTGAGTGCAGAGTAGTGAGAGCAGAGTAGTGAGTGCAGAGTAGTGAGTAGTGAGTGCAGAGTAGTTAGTGCAGAGTAGTGAGTAGTGAGTGCAGAGTAGTGAGTGCAGAGTAGTGAGTGCAGAGTAGTGAGTAGTGAGTGCAGAGTAGTGAGTGCAGAGTAGTGAGTAGTGAGTGCAGAGTAGTGAGTGCAGAGTAGTGAGTGCAGATTGCAGAGTAGTGAGTGCAGAGTAGTGAGTGCAGAGTAGTGAGTGCAGAGTAGTGTGTGCAGAGTAGTGGGTGCAGAGTAGTGAGTAGTGAGTGCAGAGTAGTGAGTAGTGAGTGCAGAGTAGTGAGTAGTGAGTGTAGAGTAGTGAGTAGTGAGTGCAGAGTAGTGAGTGCAGAGTAGTGAGTAGTGACTGCAGAGTAGTGTGTAGTGAGTAGTGAGTACAGAGTAGTGAGTAGTGAGTGCAGAGTAGTGAGTAGTGAGTGCAGAGTAGTGAGTAGTGAGTGCAGAGTAGTGAGTGCAGAGTAGTGAGTGCAGAGTAGTGAGTAGTGAGTGCAGAGTAGTGAGTGTAGAGTAGTGAGTAGTGAGTGCAGAGTAGTGAGTGCAGAGTAGTGTGTAGTGAGTGCAGAGTAGTGAGTAGTGAGTGCAGAGTAGTGAGTGCAGAGTAGTGAGTAGTGAGTGCAGAGTAGTGAGTAGTGAGTGCAGAATAGTGAGTAGTGAGTGCAGAGTAGTGAGTAGTGAGTGCAGAGTAGTGAGTGCAGAGTAGTGAGTAGTGAGTGCAGAGTAGTGAGTAGTTGTTAGACGGACCGGGAGGGTCGGCCGAGATTACGGGGAGAGGTCTCCAGGGAGAGCCGTCTCCAACGACTGTACAGATAAGTAACTTCCCCCCCACAGACGGACACCACACAAGATTGAAGGTTAACGAGACTTTATATGCACTTCTTAGGTTACGTTGATATAATACAAGGAGGTCTGGACTCAGGGGTCCCCTCGGTTCTGATCTCTGGTTGAGGAAAAGGGTAGCGGGACAGTCTTAGTTACCAATGAGTTCAATAGCTCTCAATCCTCGAGCTCGGCGTGGTTGCTGATCGGGCCGTGGAGGAGCCAAGCAGGTCCCGAGGTGGATGAAGGGTGGTCGGCGGGCCGTGGAGAAGCCAAGCAGGTCCCGATATGGATGAAGGATGGTCGACGGGCCGTGGAGAAGCCAAGCAGGTCCCGATGCAGATGACAGTTACAACGGTCCGCGGCCTCGCCAGCAGATCCGGACGACGGTGAAGGATGAAGGTTACGACGGCTGTGGCAGCGCCAACAGGCAGGATGATGGTGCACAGGACAGAGCTACGGCAGCGCCAGTAGTCCGTCCAGGATGAGTTCTTCTTTCGTCTCTCGACTCCAAGATACAACTGCCTTCCTGTTCTGGAGCTGCCCCAGTTATAGGGCTGGCGTGCTTTGATGTCCGGACCCTCGCACTTGGAGGTCGGGAGGTCCGGGATGAGGGAGTCCAGACACCCAGCAGGGGGGTGGAGCCAGCGCCCGGGGAGGCGATGGGCGAGCGGCACTGGCCGGGGGAGAACCATCGACACCTCTTTCTCCCATTGACTGGCCAAGTAGCTCGCTCGCCTCCTGGGTGGAGGGTGGTGCCGGAATGTCTGAGGCCGGGCTAGGCCCAGGGTTGAGGTCGATCGGGGGCCAGGCGGCCTCGTGGCGAAGTGTCCAAGATGGCGGCCCGGGCTGGGCGCGTGGGTCGGCCGTGGATCGGACCCACGAGGTTATCATGCTTGAGGGCAGGTGTCCCTGAGGGGACGTAGGACGTGCAATGGTGGTGTGTGGTGCTTGTATGACTGGCTCGGGCTTGGTCGAGCCGGGGGAGAGCGGCCCGTCATGTGGCCTGTCCAACATGCGTCCCCCCCAGCTGAAGGCGGGGAGAGTTACCCATCCTCTTGGGGACTCTCTTCGTCGAGGCGGAAAAACCGGGACAGGCCATCCGCGTTGGCGTGGTCAGACCCAGGCCGGTGTTCAACGGTAAAGTCCATACCTTGCAAGGAGATGGACCAGCGTAGCAGTTTTGGGTTTTCCCCCCGCATATGCATCAACCACTGCAGGGGTCGGTGGTCAGTCTGCACCCGGAAGTGGGTGCCAAAAAGGTAGGGTCGGAGCTTCTTGAGGGCCCATACCACAGCGAAGGCTTCCCTCTCTATGGTGCTCCAGCGTTGCTCCCGTGGTAGGAGTCTCCGGCTGATGAAGGCCACCGGTTGATCAAGGCCTTCGGTGTTCACCTGGGACAGGACCGCCCCAATGCCCTGGTCGGAGGCATCCGTCTGGACGACGAACTCCCGGCTGTAGTCTGGGGCCTGGAGTACAGGAGCGGAACACATGGCGGCCTTTAGCTGTTCGAAGGCCGCTTGACACTCTGGGGTCCAGTTCACCTTCTTGGGCTGATTTTTCGACGTGAGTTCGGTGAGAGGCCCCACGATGGTACCATAGTCTTTCACGAACCTTCGGTAGTAGCCCGTGAGGCCCAGGAAGGCTCGCACCTCAGTTTGAGTGTTAGGGGGTTGCCAGTTCTGGATGGCGGCAATTTTCAGTTGAAGAGGGGCCACTAGACCGCTTCCCACTTGGTGTCCGAGGTAGGTCACTGACCCTTGTCCAATTTGACATTTGCTGGCCTTGATCGTGAGGCCAGCTCGCTGAAGGGCTTGCAACACTGCTTGGAGGTGGTGGAGGTGCTCGGTCCAGTGGTGGCTGTACACAGCGATGTCGTCCAGGTAGGCGGCGCTGAACTCTTCGAGCCCCGCCAGGACCTGATTGACGAGCCGTTGGAACGTCGCTGGGGCATTTTTCATGCCGAAGGGCATGACCGTGAAGTGATAGTGGCCATCGGGGGTGGAGAAGGCAGAACGTTCTTGTGCTCGGGGTGTGAGGCCGATCTGCCAATATCCTGCCGTTAGATCGAAGATGCTGAGGTAGCGGGCAGCGCCCATTCGGTCGACCAGTTCATCTGCCCGGGGGATGGGGTGTGCGTCCGTTCTGGTGACTTCATTCAGGCCCCGGTAGTCGACACAGAACCGGAGTTCGGGTGTGGTTCCGGGGGCGGCTGCTTTGGGGACCAGTACGACCGGGCTGGCCCATGGACTGTCGGAGGGCTCGATGACCCCGAGCGTGAGCATCTTAGTTACTTCCGCCTGGATGCAGGCCCGTACCCGATCAGGTACGCGGTAGGCCCGGTGGCGGATAGGAGGGCTGTCTCCGGTGTCCACATCGTGCACACACCAGGAAGTGACACCTGGGGTGAGGGAGAACAGGCTGGCAAACCGTGATAGGAGGGCTTGGCACTCTTGGCGTTGTTCCTGGGAGAGGGTCTCCGAGAGTCGGACCCCATCCACGGAGCCGTCTTGCTCCTGGGTCCGCAAGAGGTCAGGGAGAGGCTCGGAGTCGTCCTCAACCCCGTTGTCTGTGGCCATCAAGAGGCTGAGTTCTGTTCGTGCAAAGTGGGGTTTCAGTCTGTTGGTGTGGAGGACTCGGAGCGGATTCCGGGCGGACTCCATATCGATCAGATAGGTGGCGGGTCCCTTGCGCTCGATTACTTTGAAGGGTCCCGTCCATTTGTCTTGGAGAGCGCACGGTTCTGTGGGGGACATTACCCAGACCTGTTGCCCCGGCTCGAATTCAATAGATGAGGCGTTCTGGTCATACCATCTCTTCATGTCCTCTTGACTGGCCTCTAGGTTGGCTTTCGCTAGGTCTCTGAACCGCTGGGACTGGTTGCGGAGGGTGAGGAGGTACCGGAAGACATCTGGAGGACTCTTGGCCGGAGGCAACTCCCAGCCTTCTTTGATCAGGCTGAGTGGCCCCCGTACCGGGTGCCCATAGAGCAGCTCGAATGGGCTGAAGCCTAGGGACTTCTGTGGGACCTCCCGGTAGGCGAAGAGGAGGCACGGCAGCAGCACGTCCCACTGGCGACGGAGGGGTTTTTCCAATCCCCCGATCATCCCTTTTAGAGTGCGATTGAACCGCTCAACAAGTCCGTTTCCTTGGGGGTGATAGGGGGTCGTGAAGCGGTAGGTGACCCCACACTGTTGCCAGAGGGACTTCATGTATTTGGAAATAAAGTTCGTGCCTCTGTCACTGACGACTTCTCGGGGGAACCCCACACGGGAGAAGATCCCCATCAGGGCCCTGCCGACCACTGGGGCTGTGACGGTCCGGAGAGGAATAGCCTCAGGGTAGCGGGTGGCGTGGTCCACTAGTACTAGGATGAAGCGATGGCCTTGTCTTGTACGTGGGTCTAGGGGTCCCACAATGTCTATTCCGACCCTCTCAAATGGGGTCGTGACTACGGGAAAGGGTTGCAGGGGGGCCTTTAATTTGCGGCCGCTCTTCCCACTGGCTTGGCACGTGGGGCAAGATCGGCAATGCTGGTGCACATCGTTTCTCATTTTCGGCCAGAAGAAGTGGGTCACTAGGCGGCTGTAGGTTTTATCTTGTCCCAGGTGCCCTGCCAGGGGGACATCGTGGGCCAGATTTAGCAGGAAGTCTCTAAAGCGGAGTGGCACCACTAGTACTCGGTTGGCCCCCAGCTCGGCGATTCGTTGCTCGCTGTACAGTAGGTCATTGTCCCAGTAGACCCAATGAGTTCCGGAGGTATCCCCTGCGCTTTGGGCGAGCGCTTGTTGTCGGAGTCCCTCAAGGGAGGGACAGGTCTTCTGCTCCTGACGAAATTGTTCTTGTGTGGGCCCCCCTTCTTGAGCCCACTGGTCGAGATTAGCAAGGTCGGAAGGTTGAGCAGGTTCGAGGGGGACGCCCTGGTCGGGGGTCTCGGCGGGGGCGACCGGAGGCGGAGGCGCCGGCCATTCTGGTTCTTCCGGGTGATGGTTGGCACGGGCGGCCATAGACCGGGTGGTGACGCACGCCCAGTCTGGGACGCCCAACATCCCCAAGTGTTCTTTTCGCTCCACGGCTGCCCACGGGGAGCTTTCCAGGTCATTTCCGAGGAGGCAGTCCACGGGGGCGTCGTCTCGGACCGTTACTTTCAACATGCCGGAGACCCCTCCCCACTCAAAGGGGACGCAGGCCATCCGACACAGACTCTCCGAGTTGTCGGCTGATCGTACAGGGCAGAGAATGTTCGGTAGATATTGTTCTGGGGTCACCAGATGACAGCGGACGGCTGTCACACTGGCCCCGGTGTCTCGAAGGGCTTCGGCCCGTTGTCCATTGATGCTCACCCATTGGCTGTACTTCTGGGTGTTAGCGGGTAGGGGGACCCGCGGGACCATGTCTCTTCCCCCTAAGCACGCGAGAGTCATGGCGGCTGGCTCCCACCCTTGATACTCTTGCTCGTCTGTTTCTGGTTCCTCGGAGATCTGTTCTTCCCCTAGTGCCGCGGCGGCCACCTGGCGGGGTCTTGGGCTCGGATACTGCGGGCAGCTTGGGTCATTTGCATAGTGGCCTACTCGTTGGCATCGGTGACATGTAACATTGGCTCTGTATCCCGGTCGCGCCGGGGCGCTGCCCCGGTTGGCCGGGGGGGTGGTGCTGGTAGTGGGGGCGGCCGGAGTGTTGTCTCTTCCTCGTCCTTGGCCCCCTCCTCCTCCTCTGGATCGGTGGTGACCATTGTTGTTCCTGTTCTGCTCGTAGGACCCATTCCGGCCCACTCGGGTGATCTCCCACCGGTCAGCTTCGGCTGCGAGCTGCCGGGGATCGGTTAACTTGCTGTCGAGGAGGTGTTGGCGTAGTTCAATGAAGCAGTTGTTGGACAGATGCTCCCATACCATCAGATTGAACAACTGCTCGTAGGTCGTGACGTTGTTCCCTCTGATCCAGCCTTCGAAGGCTCGGCTGAAGTACGTTACATAGTCCACCCAAGTTGTACCTGGAATGCGTGTGCAGTCTCGGAACCTCTGACGGTACATCTCGGGCGTGAGGCCATAGCGAGTGAGGAGGGCCGCTTTCATATGGTCGTAGGAGGTCATCTGGTGGTCTGGGAGCTGTAACAGAGTATCGCGGCCCTCATTGAGGAATTTGCCCCATAGGCCGGCTCCCCAGTCGGCTCTATCGATCCGGTGCGCAGTCATCGCGATTTCATATGCCTTAAACC
Source organism: Lissotriton vulgaris (assembly GCF_964263255.1). NCBI lineage: Eukaryota > Metazoa > Chordata > Amphibia > Caudata > Salamandridae > Lissotriton > Lissotriton vulgaris. Next base: position 71,571 of record NW_028249261.1, read on the forward strand.
ATTGCTGGATGTCGTCTTCTCGAAAATATTCTCGGACCACATCCTTGGGGATGTGCACTTTTTTGTCCGTGGTCCCGGGGGTGGACGGTCTGTCGGGCACCCCTAATTCTTTATTCTGTTTGCGCAGGTTGATCTCGGCTAGGTTCCGCTCGTGCTCGTACGTTAGTCTTTTTTCCTCGAGCTCCCTTTGCCTCTGTTTCTCCTCTCTTTCTTCTCGGAGGCGAAGGTGCTCTAAGTTTATTTTTTGCTCGGCCAATTTGAGTTCTATGTCCATCTTGAGTCGGGCCATTTCAAGTTCGTGTAGTCGGGCTTTTTCTCTTTCTTGGATCTCGTCTTGCGAGAGACCCGTTCTTTGCTCTTCAGGGGCCGTGTTGGTCTTTTTCGCGGTGCTTTGCTCCGGGGCTTCGACATCCCCGGTCTCTGCCCAAGATTCTAGGGCATGCTTAAAATCGTCCTTGGTACTTAGTCCGGTGGTAGCGATACCTAGTTCGATGCAGAACTGCTTTAGTTCACGATGGCTGTATTCCTCTAGCTTTTCCATTTGGAACTTCTCAGTTGATCCGCTCTCTTTAGTCGACATTGTTGTTCGTTGTGGGGTGAGCTACTCTCTGTACGTTATGCGGTGATTCGGATCGCGCCGCTGGCCACCAATGTTAGACGGACCGGGAGGGTCGGCCGAGATTACGGGGAGAGGTCTCCAGGGAGAGCCGTCTCCAACGACTGTACAGATAAGTAACTTCCCCCCCACAGACGGACACCACACAAGATTGAAGGTTAACGAGACTTTATATGCACTTCTTAGGTTACGTTGATATAATACAAGGAGGTCTGGACTCAGGGGTCCCCTCGGTTCTGATCTCTGGTTGAGGAAAAGGGTAGCGGGACAGTCTTAGTTACCAATGAGTTCAATAGCTCTCAATCCTCGAGCTCGGCGTGGTTGCTGATCGGGCCGTGGAGGAGCCAAGCAGGTCCCGAGGTGGATGAAGGGTGGTCGGCGGGCCGTGGAGAAGCCAAGCAGGTCCCGATATGGATGAAGGATGGTCGACGGGCCGTGGAGAAGCCAAGCAGGTCCCGATGCAGATGACAGTTACAACGGTCCGCGGCCTCGCCAGCAGATCCGGACGACGGTGAAGGATGAAGGTTACGACGGCTGTGGCAGCGCCAACAGGCAGGATGATGGTGCACAGGACAGAGCTACGGCAGCGCCAGTAGTCCGTCCAGGATGAGTTCTTCTTTCGTCTCTCGACTCCAAGATACAACTGCCTTCCTGTTCTGGAGCTGCCCCAGTTATAGGGCTGGCGTGCTTTGATGTCCGGACCCTCGCACTTGGAGGTCGGGAGGTCCGGGATGAGGGAGTCCAGACACCCAGCAGGGGGGTGGAGCCAGCGCCCGGGGAGGCGATGGGCGAGCGGCACTGGCCGGGGGAGAACCATCGACACCTCTTTCTCCCATTGACTGGCCAAGTAGCTCGCTCGCCTCCTGGGTGGAGGGTGGTGCCGGAATGTCTGAGGCCGGGCTAGGCCCAGGGTTGAGGTCGATCGGGGGCCAGGCGGCCTCGTGGCGAAGTGTCCAAGATGGCGGCCCGGGCTGGGCGCGTGGGTCGGCCGTGGATCGGACCCACGAGGTTATCATGCTTGAGGGCAGGTGTCCCTGAGGGGACGTAGGACGTGCAATGGTGGTGTGTGGTGCTTGTATGACTGGCTCGGGCTTGGTCGAGCCGGGGGAGAGCGGCCCGTCATGTGGCCTGTCCAACAGTAGTGAGTGCAGAGTAGTGAGTAGTGAGTGCAGAGTAGTGAGTAGTGAGTGCATAGTAGTGAGTGCAGAGTAGTGAGTAGTGAGTGCAGAGTAGTGAGTAGTGAGTGCAGAGGAGTGTGTAGTGAGTGCAGAGTAGTGAGTAGTGAGTGCAGAGTAGTGAGTAGTGAGTGCAGAGTAGTGAGTGCAGAGTAGTGAGTAGTGAGTGCAGAGTAGTGAGTGCATAGTAGTGAGTGCAGAGTAGTGAGTAGTGAGTGGAGAGTAGTGAGTGCAGAGTAGTGAGTGCACATTGCAGAGTAGTGAGTGCAGAGTAGTGAGTGCAGAGTAGTGAGTGCAGAGTAGTGAGTAGTGAGTGCAGAGTAGTGAGTAGTGAGTGCAGAGTAGTGAGTAGTGAGTGCAGAGTAGTGAGTAGTGAGTGCAGAGTAGTGAGTGCAGAGTAGTGAGTAGTAAGTGCAGAGTAGTGAGTGCAGAGTAGTGAGTAGTGAGTGCAGAGTAGTGAGTACAGAGTAGTGAGTAGTGAGTGCAGAGTAGTGAGTACAGAGTAGTGAGTAGTGAGTGCAGAGTAGTGAGTGCAGAGTGCAGAGTAGTGAGTAGTGAGTGCAGAGTAGTGAGTATTGAGTGCAGAGTAGTGAGTAGTGAGTGCAGAGTAGTGAGTAGTGAGTAGTGAGTGCAGAGTAGTGAGTGCAGAGTAGTGAGTGCAGAGTAGTGAGTAGTGAGTGCAGAGTAGTGAGTAGTGTGCAGAGTAGTGAGTAGTGAGTGCAGAGTAGTGAGTGCAGAGTAGTGAGTAGTGAGTGCAGAGTAGTGAGTGCAGATTGCAGAGTAGTGAGTGCAGAGTAGTGAGTAGTGAGTGCAGAGTAGTGAGTAGTGAGTGCAGAGTAGTGAGTATTGAGTGCAGAGTAGTGAGTGCAGAGTAGTGAGTAGTGAGGGCAGAGTAGTGAGTAGTGAGTGCAGAGTAGTGAGTAGTGAGTGCAGAGTAGTGAGTGCAGATTGCAGAGTAGTGAGTGCAGAGTAGTGAGTGCAGAGTAGTGAGTGCAGAGTAGTGAGTAGTGAGTGCAGAGTAGTGAGTAGTGAGTAGTGAGTGCAGAGTAGTGAGTGCAGAGTAGTGAGTAGTGAGTGCAGAGTAGTGAGTGCAGATTGCAGAGTAGTGAGTGCAGAGTAGTGAGTGCAGAGTAGTGTGTGCAGAGTAGTGAGTGCAGAGTAGTGAGTAGTGAGTGCAGAGTAGTGAGTAGTGAGTGCAGAGTAGTGAGTAGTGAGTACAGAGTAGTGAGTGCAGAGTAGTGAGTTCAGAGTAGTGAGTAGTGAGTGCAGAGTAGTGAGTAGTGAGTGCAGAGTAGTGAGTAGTGAGTGCAGTGAGTAGTGAGTGCAGAGTAGTGAGTAGTGAGTGCAGAGTAGTGAGTAGTGAGTGCAGAGTAGTGAGTAGTGAGTGCAGAGTAGTGAGTGCAGAGTAGTGAGTAGTGAGTGCAGAGTAGTGAGTAGTGAGTGCAGAGTAGTGAGTAGTGAGTGCAGAGTAGTGAGTGCAGAGTAGTGAGTAGTGAGTAGTGAGTGCAGAGTAGTGAGTGCAGAGTAGTGAGTAGTGAGTGCAGAGTAGTGAGTAGTGAGTGCAGAGTAGTGAGTAGTGAGTAGTGAGTGCAGAGTAGTGAGTGCAGAGTAGTGAGTAGTGAGTGCAGAGTAGTGAGTAGTGAGTGCAGAGTAGTGAGTGCAGAGTAGTGAGTAGTGAGTGCAGAGTAGTGAGTAGTGAGTAGTGAGTGCAGAGTAGTGAGTGCAGAGTAGTGAGTTCAGAGTAGTGAGTAGTGAGTTCAGAGTAGTGAGTAGTGAGTGCAGAGTAGTGAGTAGTGAGTGCAGAGTAGTGAGTAGTGAGTGCAGAGTAGTGAGTGCAGAGTAGTGAGTGCAGAGTAGTGAGTAGTGAGTTCAGAGTAGTGAGTAGTGAGTGCAGAGTAGTGAGTAGTGAGTGCAGAGTAGTGAGTGCAGAGTAGTGAGTGCAGATTGCAGAGTAGTGAGTGCAGAGTAGTGAGTGCAGAGTAGTGAGTGCAGAGTAGTGAGAAGTGAGTGCAGAGTAGTGAGTAGTGAGTGCAGAGTAGTGAGTAGTGAGTGCAGAGTAGTGAGTGCAGAGTAGTGAGTAGTGAGTAGTGAGTGCAGAGTAGTGAGTGCAGAGTAGTGAGTAGTGAGTGCAGAGTAGTGAGTAGTGAGTGCAGAGTAGTGAGTAGTGAGTGCAGAGTAGTGAGTGCAGAGTCGTGAGTGCAGAGTAGTGAGTAGTGAGTTCAGAGTAGTGAATAGTGAGTGCAGAGTAGTGAGTAGTGAGTGCAGAGTAGTGAGTAGTGAGTGCAGAGTAGTGAGTGCAGAGTAGTGAGTGCAGAGTAGTGAGTAGTGAGTGCAGAGTAGTGAGTAGTGAGTGCAGAGTAGTGAGTGCAGAGTAGTGAGTGCAGAGTAGTGAGTAGTGAGTGCAGAGTAGTGAGTGCAGAGTAGTGAGTAGTGTGCAGAGTAGTGAGTGCAGAGTAGTGAGTGCAGAGTAGTGAGTAGTGAGTGCAGAGTAGTGAGTAGTGAGTGCAGAGTAGTGAGTGCAGAGTAGTGAGTAGTGAGTGCAGAGTAGTGAGTAGTGAGTGCAGAGTAGTGAGTGCAGAGTAGTGAGTAGTGAGTGCAGAGTAGTGAGTAGTGAGTAGTGAGTGCAGAGTAGTGAGTGCAGAGTAGTGAGTAGTGAGTGCAGAGTAGTGAGTGCAGATTGTAGAGTAGTGAGTGCAGAGTAGTGAGTGCAGAGTAGTGTGTGCAGAGTAGTGAGTGCAGAGTAGTGAGTAGTGAGTGCAGAGTAGTGAGTAGTGAGTGCAGAGTAGTGAGTAGTGAGTGCAGAGTAGTGAGTGCAGAGTAGTGAGTGCAGAGTAGTGAGTGCAGAGTAGTGAGTGCAGAGTAGTGAGTAGTGAGTTCAGAGTAGTGAGTAGTGAGTGCAGAGTAGTGAGTAGTGAGTGCAGAGTAGTGAGTGCAGAGTAGTGAGTAGTGAGTGCAGAGTAGTGAGTGCAGATTGCAGAGTAGTGAGTGCAGAGTAGTGAGTGCAGAGTAGTGAGTGCAGAGTAGTGAGTGCAGAGTAGTGAGTAGTGAGTGCAGAGTAGTGAGTAGTGAGTGCAGAGTAGTGAGTAGTGAGTGCAGAGTAGTGAGTGCAGAGTAGTGAGTAGTGAGTGCAGAGTAGTGAGTGCATAGTAGTGAGTGCAGAGTAGTGAGTAGTGAGTGGAGAGTAGTGAGTGCAGAGTAGTGAGTGCACATTGCAGAGTAGTGAGTGCAGAGTAGTGAGTGCAGAGTAGTGAGTAGTGAGTGCAGAGTAGTGAGTAGTGAGTGCAGAGTAGTGAGTAGTGAGTGCAGAGTAGTGAGTAGTGAGTGCAGAGTAGTGAGTGCAGAGTAGTGAGTAGTGAGTGCAGAGTAGTGAGTAGTGAGTAGTGAGTGCAGAGTAGTGAGTGCAGAGTAGTGAGTAGTGAGTGCAGAGTAGTGAGTGCAGAGTAGTGAGTGCAGAGTAGTGAGTAGTGAGTGCAGAGTAGTGAGTAGTGAGTAGTGAGTGCAGAGTAATGAGTGCAGAGTAGTGAGTGCAGAGTAGTGAGTAGTGAGTTCAGAGTAGTGAGTAGTGAGTGCAGAGTAGTGAGTAGTGAGTGCAGAGTAGTGAGTAGTGAGTGCAGAGTAGTGAGTGCAGAGTAGTGAGTGCAGAGTAGTGAGTAGTGAGTTCAGAGTAGTGAGTAGTGAGTGCAGAGTAGTGAGTAGTGAGTGCAGAGTGGTGAGTGCAGAGTAGTGAGTGCAGATTGCAGAGTAGTGAGTGCAGAGTAGTGAGTGCAGAGTAGTGAGTGCAGAGTAGTGAGTGCAGAGTAGTGAGAAGTGAGTGCAGAGTAGTGAGTAGTGAGTGCAGAGTAGTGAGTAGTGAGTGCAGAGTAGTGAGTGCAGAGTAGTGAGTAGTGAGTGCAGAGTAGTGAGTGCAGAGTAGTGAGTAGTGAGTGCAGAGTAGTGAGTAGTGAGTGCAGAGTAGTGAGTAGTGAGTGCAGAGTAGTGAGTGCAGAGTAGTGAGTGCAGAGTAGTGAGTAGTGAGTTCAGAGTAGTGAATAGTGAGTGCAGAGTAGTGAGTAGTGAGTGCAGAGTAGTGAGTAGTGAGTGCAGAGTAGTGAGTGCAGAGTAGTGAGTGCAGAGTAGTGAGTAGTGAGTGCAGAGTAGTGAGTAGTGAGTGCAGAGTAGTGAGTGCAGAGTAGTGAGTGCAGAGTAGTGAGTAGTGAGTGCAGAGTAGTGAGTGCAGAGTAGTGAGTAGTGTGCAGAGTAGTGAGTGCAGAGTAGTGAGTGCATAGTAGTGAGTAGTGAGTGCAGAGTAGTGAGTAGTGAGTGCAGAGTAGTGAGTAGTGAGTGCAGAGTAGTGAGTGCAGAGTAGTGAGTAGTGAGTGCAGAGTAGTGAGTATTGAGTGCAGAGTAGTGAGTGCAGAGTAGTGAGTAGTGAGTGCAGAGTAGTGAGTAGTGAGTAGTGAGTGCAGAGTAGTGAGTGCAGAGTAGTGAGTAGTGAGTGCAGAGTAGTGAGTGCAGATTGTAGAGTAGTGAGTGCAGAGTAGTGAGTGCAGAGTAGTGTGTGCAGAGTAGTGAGTGCAGAGTAGTGAGTAGTGAGTGCAGAGTAGTGAGTAGTGAGTGCAGAGTAGTGAGTAGTGAGTGCAGAGTAGTGAGTGCAGAGTAGTGAGTGCAGAGTAGTGAGTGCAGAGTAGTGAGTGCAGAGTAGTGAGTAGTGAGTTCAGAGTAGTGAGTAGTGAGTGCAGAGTAGTGAGTAGTGAGTGCAGAGTAGTGAGTAGTGAGTGCAGAGTAGTGAGTAGTGAGTGCAGAGTAGTGAGTGCAGAGTAGTGAGTAGTGAGTAGTGAGTGCAGAGTAGTGAGTGCAGAGTAGTGAGTAGTGAGTGCAGAGTAGTGAGTAGTGAGTGCAGAGTAGTGAGTGCAGAGTGAGTGCAGAGTAGTGAGTAGTGAGTAGTGAGTGCAGAGTAGTAGTGAGTGCAGAGTAGTGAGTGCAGAGTAGTGAGTAGTGAGTTCAGAGTAGTGAGTAGTGAGTGCAGAGTAGTGAGTAGTGAGTGCAGAGTAGTGAGTAGTGAGTGCAGAGTAGTGAGTAGTGAGTGCAGAGTAGTGAGTGCAGAGTAGTGAGTAGTGAGTGCAGAGTAGTGAGTGCAGAGTAGTGAGTAGTGAGTGCAGAGTAGTGAGTAGTGAGTGCAGAGTAGTGAGTAGTGAGTGCAGAGTAGTGAGTGCAGAGTAGTGAGTGCAGAGTAGTGAGTAGTGAGTTCAGAGTAGTGAGTAGTGAGTGCAGAGTAGTGAGTAGTGAGTGCAGAGTAGTGAGTGCAGAGTAGTGAGTGCAGAGTAGTGAGTGCAGAGTAGTGAGTAGTGAGTGCAGAGTAGTGAGTAGTGAGTGCAGAGTATTGAGTGCAGAGTAGTGAGTGCAGAGTAGTGAGTGCAGAGTAGTGAGTAGTGAGTTCTCAGTAGTGAGTAGTGAGTGCAGAGTAGTGAGTAGTGAGTGCAGAGTAGTGAGTAGTGAGTGCAGAGTAGTGAGTGCAGAGTAGTGAGTGCAGAGTAGTGAGTAGTGAGTTCAGAGTAGTGAGTAGTGAGTGCAGAGTAGTGAGTAGTGAGTGCAGAGTAGTGAGTAGTGAGTGCAGAGTAGTGAGTAGTGAGTGCAGAGTAGTGAGTGCAGAGTAGTGAGTAGTGAGTGCAGAGTAGTGAGTGCAGAGTAGTGAGTAGTGAGTGCAGAGTAGTGAGTAGTGAGTGCAGATTAGTGAGTAGTGAGTGCAGAGTAGTGAGTGCAGAGTAGTGAGTGCAGAGTAGTGAGTAGTGAGTTCAGAGTAGTGAGTAGTGAGTGCAGAGTAGTGAGTAGTGAGTGCAGAGTAGTGAGTGCAGAGTAGTGAGTGCAGAGTAGTGAGTGCAGAGTAGTGAGTAGTGAGTGCAGAGTAGTGAGTAGTGAGTGCAGAGTATTGAGTGCAGAGTAGTGAGTGCAGAGTAGTGAGTACAGAGTAGTGAGTAGTGAGTGCAGAGTAGTGAGTGCAGAGTGCAGAGTAGTGAGTAGTGAGTGCTGAGTAGTGAGTAGTGAGTGCAGAGTAGTGAGTAGTGAGTAGAGTAGTGAGTAGTGAGTGCAGAGTAGTGAGTATTGAGTGCAGAGTAGTGAGTAGTGAGTGCAGAGTAGTGAGTAGTGAGTAGTGAGTGCAGAGTAGTGAGTGCAGAGTAGTGAGTGCAGAGTAGTGAGTAGTGAGTGCAGAGTAGTGAGTAGTGTGCAGAGTAGTGAGTAGTGAGTGCAGAGTAGTGAGTGCAGATTGCAGAGTAGTGAGTGCAGAGTAGTGAGTAGTGAGTGCAGAGTAGTGAGTAGTGAGTGCAGAGTAGTGAGTAGTGAGTGCAGAGTAGTGAGTGCAGAGTAGTGAGTAGTGAGGCCAGAGTAGTGAGTAGTGAGTGCAGAGTAGTGAGTAGTGAGTGCAGAGTAGTGAGTGCAGATTGCAGAGTAGTGAGTGCAGAGTAGTGAGTGCAGAGTAGTGAGTGCAGAGTAGTGAGTAGTGAGTGCAGAGTAGTGAGTAGTGAGTGCAGAGTAGTGAGTAGTGGGTGCAGAGTAGTGAGTGCAGAGTAGTGAGTAGTGAGTGCAGAGTAGTGAGTGCAGAGTAGTGAGTAGTGAGTGCAGAGTAGTGAGTGCAGAGTAGTGAGTGCAGAGTAGTGAGTAGTGAGTGCAGAGTAGTGAGTAGTGAGTGCAGAGTAGTGAGTGCAGAGTAGTGAGTAGTGAGTGCAGAGTAGTGAGTAGTGAGTGCAGAGTAGTGAGTGCAGAGTAGTGAGTAGTGAGTGCAGAGTAGTGAGTGCAGATTGCAGAGTAGTGAGTGCAGAGTAGTGAGTGCAGAGTAGTGTGTGCAGAGTAGTGAGTGCAGAGTAGTGAGTAGTGAGTGCAGAGTAGTGAGTAGTGAGTGCAGAGTAGTGAGTAGTGAGTGCAGAGTAGTGAGTGCAGAGTAGTGAGTGCAGAGTAGTGAGTAGTGAGTTCAGAGTAGTGAGTAGTGAGTGCAGAGTAGTGAGTAGTGAGTGCAGAGTAGTGAGTAGTGAGTGCAGTGAGTAGTGAGTGCAGAGTAGTGAGTAGTGAGTGCAGAGTAGTGAGTAGTGAGTGCAGAGTAGTGAGTGCAGATTGCAGAGTAGTGAGTGCAGAGTAGTGAGTGCAGAGTAGTGAGTAGTGAGTGCAGAGTAGTGAGTAGTGAGTGCAGAGTAGTGAGTAGTGAGTGCAGAGTAGTGAGTGCAGAGTAGTGAGTAGTGAGTAGTGAGTGCAGAGTAGTGAGTGCAGAATAGTGAGTAGTGAGTGCAGAGTAGTGAGTAGTGAGTGCAGAGTAGTGAGTAGTGAGTGCAGAGTAGTGAGTAGTGAGTAGTGAGTGCAGAGTAGTGAGTGCAGATTAGTGAGTAGTGAGTGCAGAGTAGTGAGTAGTGAGTGCAGAGTAGTGAGTGCAGAGTAGTGAGTAGTGAGTGCAGAGTAGTGAGTAGTGAGTAGTGAGTGCAGAGTAGTGAGTGCAGAGTAGTGAGTGCAGAGTAGTGAGTAGTGAGTTCAGAGTAGTGAGTAGTGAGTGCAGAGTAGTGAGTAGTGAGTGCAGAGTAGTGAGTGCAGAGTAGTGCGTGCAGAGTAGTGAGTAGTGAGTTCAGAGTAGTGAGTAGTGAGTGCAGAGTAGTGAGTAGTGAGTGCAGAGTCGTGAGTGCAGAGTAGTGAGTGCAGATTGCAGAGTAGTGAGTGCAGAGTAGTGAGTGCAGAGTAGTGAGTGCAGAGTAGTGAGAAGTGAGTGCAGAGTAGTGAGTAGTGATTGCAGAGTAGTGAGTAGTGAGTGCAGAGTAGTGAGTGCAGAGTAGTGGGTGCAGAGTAGAGAGTAGTGAGTTCAGAGTAGTGAGTAGTGAGTGCAGAGTAGTGAGTAGTGAGTGCAGAGTAGTGAGTAGTGAGTGCAGAGTAGTGAGTGCAGAGTAGTGAGTCCAGAGTAGTGACTGCAGAGTAGTGAGTAGTGAGTGCAGAGTAGTGAGTAGTGAGTGCAGAGTAGTGAGAGCAGAGTAGTGAGTGCAGAGTAGTGAGTAGTGAGTGCAGAGTAGTTAGTGCAGAGTAGTGAGTAGTGAGTGCAGAGTAGTGAGTGCAGAGTAGTGAGTGCAGAGTAGTGAGTAGTGAGTGCAGAGTAGTGAGTGCAGAGTAGTGAGTAGTGAGTGCAGAGTAGTGAGTGCAGAGTAGTGAGTGCAGATTGCAGAGTAGTGAGTGCAGAGTAGTGAGTGCAGAGTAGTGAGTGCAGAGTAGTGTGTGCAGAGTAGTGAGTGCAGAGTAGTGAGTAGTGAGTGCAGAGTAGTGAGTAGTGAGTGCAGAGTAGTGAGTAGTGAGTGTAGAGTAGTGAGTAGTGAGTGCAGAGTAGTGAGTGCAGAGTAGTGAGTAGTGACTGCAGAGTAGTGTGTAGTGAGTAGTGAGTACAGAGTAGTGAGTAGTGAGTGCAGAGTAGTGAGTAGTGAGTGCAGAGTAGTGAGTAGTGAGTGCAGAGTAGTGAGTGCAGAGTAGTGAGTGCAGAGTAGTGAGTAGTGAGTGCAGAGTAGTGAGTGTAGAGTAGTGAGTAGTGAGTGCAGAGTAGTGAGTGCAGAGTAGTGTGTAGTGAGTGCAGAGTAGTGAGTAGTGAGTGCAGAGTAGTGAGTGCAGAGTAGTGAGTAGTGAGTGCAGAGTAGTGAGTAGTGAGTGCAGAATAGTGAGTAGTGAGTGCAGAGTAGTGAGTAGTGAGTGCAGAGTAGTGAGTGCAGAGTAGTGAGTAGTGAGTGCAGAGTAGTGAGTAGTGAGTGCAGAGTAGTGAGTAGTGAGTGCAGAGTAGTGAGTAGTGAGTGCATAGTAGTGAGTGCAGAGTAGTGAGTAGTGAGTGCAGAGTAGTGAGTAGTGAGTGCAGAGGAGTGTGTAGTGAGTGCAGAGTAGTGAGTAGTGAGTGCAGAGTAGTGAGTAGTGAGTGCAGAGTAGTGAGTGCAGAGTAGTGAGTAGTGAGTGCAGAGTAGTGAGTGCATAGTAGTGAGTGCAGAGTAGTGAGTAGTGAGTGGAGAGTAGTGAGTGCAGAGTAGTGAGTGCACATTGCAGAGTAGTGAGTGCAGAGTAGTGAGTGCAGAGTAGTGAGTGCAGAGTAGTGAGTAGTGAGTGCAGAGTAGTGAGTAGTGAGTGCAGAGTAGTGAGTAGTGAGTGCAGAGTAGTGAGTAGTGAGTGCAGAGTAGTGAGTGCAGAGTAGTGAGTAGTAAGTGCAGAGTAGTGAGTGCAGAGTAGTGAGTAGTGAGTGCAGAGTAGTGAGTACAGAGTAGTGAGTAGTGAGTGCAGAGTAGTGAGTACAGAGTAGTGAGTAGTGAGTGCAGAGTAGTGAGTGCAGAGTGCAGAGTAGTGAGTAGTGAGTGCAGAGTAGTGAGTATTGAGTGCAGAGTAGTGAGTAGTGAGTGCAGAGTAGTGAGTAGTGAGTAGTGAGTGCAGAGTAGTGAGTGCAGAGTAGTGAGTGCAGAGTAGTGAGTAGTGAGTGCAGAGTAGTGAGTATTGAGTGCAGAGTAGTGAGTAGTGAGTGCAGAGTAGTGAGTAGTGAGTGCAGAGTAGTGAGTGCAGAGTAGTGAGTGCAGAGTAGTGAGTAGTGAGTTCAGAGTAGTGAGTGCAGAGTAGTGAGTGCAGATTGCAGAGTAGTGAGTGCAGAGTAGTGAGTGCAGAGTAGTGAGTAGTGAGTGCAGAGTAGTGAGTAGTGAGTGCAGAGTAGTGAGTAGTGAGTGCAGAGTAGTGAGTGGTGAGTGCAGAGTAGTGAGTAGTGAGTGCAGAGTAGTGAGTAGTGAGTGCAGAGTAGTGAGTGCAGAGTAGTGAGTGCAGAGTAGTGAGTAGTGAGTTCAGAGTAGTGAGTAGTGAGTGCAGAGTAGTGAGTAGTGAGTGCAGAGTAGTGAGTAGTGAGTGCAGTGAGTAGTGAGTGCAGAGTAGTGAGTAGTGAGTGCAGAGTAGTGAGTAGTGAGTGCAGAGTAGTGAGTGCAGATTGCAGAGTAGTGAGTGCAGAGTAGTGAGTGCAGAGTAGTGAGTAGTGAGTGCAGAGTAGTGAGTAGTGAGTGCAGAGTAGTGAGTAGTGAGTGCAGAGTAGTGAGTGCAGAGTAGTGAGTAGTGAGTAGTGAGTGCAGAGTAGTGAGTGCAGAATAGTGAGTAGTGAGTGCAGAGTAGTGAGTAGTGAGTGCAGAGTAGTGAGTGCAGAGTAGTGAGTAGTGAGTGCAGAGTAGTGAGTAGTGAGTAGTGAGTGCAGAGTAGTGAGTGCAGAGTAGTGAGTAGTGAGTGCAGAGTAGTGAGTAGTGAGTGCAGAGTAGTGAGTGCAGAGTAGTGAGTAGTGAGTGCAGAGTAGTGAGTAGTGAGTAGTGAGTGCAGAGTAGTGAGTGCAGAGTAGTGAGTGCAGAGTAGTGAGTAGTGAGTTCAGAGTAGTGAGTAGTGAGTGCAGAGTAGTGAGTAGTGAGTGCAGAGTAGTGAGTAGTGAGTGCAGAGTAGTGAGTGCAGAGTAGTGCGTGCAGAGTAGTGAGTAGTGAGTTCAGAGTAGTGAGTAGTGAGTGCAGAGTAGTGAGTAGTGAGTGCAGAGTAGTGAGTGCAGAGTAGTGAGTGCAGATTGCAGAGTAGTGAGTGCAGAGTAGTGAGTGCAGAGTAGTGAGTGCAGAGTAGTGAGAAGTGAGTGCAGAGTAGTGAGTAGTGATTGCAGAGTAGTGAGTAGTGAGTGCAGAGTAGTGAGTGCAGAGTAGTGGGTGCAGAGTAGAGAGTAGTGAGTTCAGAGTAGTGAGTAGTGAGTGCAGAGTAGTGAGTAGTGAGTGCAGAGTAGTGAGTAGTGAGTGCAGAGTAGTGAGTGCAGAGTAGTGAGTCCAGAGTAGTGACTGCAGAGTAGTGAGTAGTGAGTGCAGAGTAGTGAGTAGTGAGTGCAGAGTAGTGAGAGCAGAGTAGTGAGTGCAGAGTAGTGAGTAGTGAGTGCAGAGTAGTTAGTGCAGAGTAGTGAGTAGTGAGTGCAGAGTAGTGAGTGCAGAGTAGTGAGTGCAGAGTAGTGAGTAGTGAGTGCAGAGTAGTGAGTGCAGAGTAGTGAGTAGTGAGTGCAGAGTAGTGAGTGCAGAGTAGTGAGTGCAGATTGCAGAGTAGTGAGTGCAGAGTAGTGAGTGCAGAGTAGTGAGTGCAGAGTAGTGTGTGCAGAGTAGTGAGTGCAGAGTAGTGAGTAGTGAGTGCAGAGTAGTGAGTAGTGAGTGCAGAGTAGTGAGTAGTGAGTGTAGAGTAGTGAGTAGTGAGTGCAGAGTAGTGAGTGCAGAGTAGTGAGTAGTGACTGCAGAGTAGTGTGTAGTGAGTAGTGAGTACAGAGTAGTGAGTAGTGAGTGCAGAGTAGTGAGTAGTGAGTGCAGAGTAGTGAGTAGTGAGTGCAGAGTAGTGAGTGCAGAGTAGTGAGTGCAGAGTAGTGAGTAGTGAGTGCAGAGTAGTGAGTGTAGAGTAGTGAGTAGTGAGTGCAGAGTAGTGAGTGCAGAGTAGTGTGTAGTGAGTGCAGAGTAGTGAGTAGTGAGTGCAGAGTAGTGAGTGCAGAGTAGTGAGTAGTGAGTGCAGAGTAGTGAGTAGTGAGTGCAGAATAGTGAGTAGTGAGTGCAGAGTAGTGAGTAGTGAGTGCAGAGTAGTGAGTGCAGAGTAGTGAGTAGTGAGTGCAGAGTAGTGAGTAGTGAGTGCAGAGTAGTGAGTAGTGAGTGCAGAGTAGTGAGTAGTGAGTGCATAGTAGTGAGTGCAGAGTAGTGAGTAGTGAGTGCAGAGTAGTGAGTAGTGAGTGCAGAGGAGTGTGTAGTGAGTGCAGAGTAGTGAGTAGTGAGTGCAGAGTAGTGAGTAGTGAGTGCAGAGTAGTGAGTGCAGAGTAGTGAGTAGTGAGTGCAGAGTAGTGAGTGCATAGTAGTGAGTGCAGAGTAGTGAGTAGTGAGTGGAGAGTAGTGAGTGCAGAGTAGTGAGTGCACATTGCAGAGTAGTGAGTGCAGAGTAGTGAGTGCAGAGTAGTGAGTGCAGAGTAGTGAGTAGTGAGTGCAGAGTAGTGAGTAGTGAGTGCAGAGTAGTGAGTAGTGAGTGCAGAGTAGTGAGTAGTGAGTGCAGAGTAGTGAGTGCAGAGTAGTGAGTAGTAAGTGCAGAGTAGTGAGTGCAGAGTAGTGAGTAGTGAGTGCAGAGTAGTGAGTACAGAGTAGTGAGTAGTGAGTGCAGAGTAGTGAGTACAGAGTAGTGAGTAGTGAGTGCAGAGTAGTGAGTGCAGAGTGCAGAGTAGTGAGTAGTGAGTGCAGAGTAGTGAGTATTGAGTGCAGAGTAGTGAGTAGTGAGTGCAGAGTAGTGAGTAGTGAGTAGTGAGTGCAGAGTAGTGAGTGCAGAGTAGTGAGTGCAGAGTAGTGAGTAGTGAGTGCAGAGTAGTGAGTATTGAGTGCAGAGTAGTGAGTAGTGAGTGCAGAGTAGTGAGTAGTGAGTAGTGAGTGCAGAGTAGTGAGTGCAGAGTAGTGAGTGCAGAGTAGTGAGTAGTGAGTTCAGAGTAGTGAGTGCAGAGTAGTGAGTGCAGATTGCAGAGTAGTGAGTGCAGAGTAGTGAGTGCAGAGTAGTGAGTAGTGAGTGCAGAGTAGTGAGTAGTGAGTGCAGAGTAGTGAGTAGTGAGCGCAGAGTAGTGAGTGCAGAGTAGTGAGTGCAGATTGCAGAGTAGTGAGTGCAGAGTAGTGAGTGCAGAGTAGTGAGTGCAGAGTAGTGTGTGCAGAGTAGTGAGTGCAGAGTAGTGAGTAGTGAGTGCAGAGTAGTGAGTAGTGAGTGCAGAGTAGTGAGTAGTGAGTGTAGAGTAGTGAGTAGTGAGTGCAGAGTAGTGAGTGCAGAGTAGTGAGTAGTGAGTGCAGAGTAGTGAGTGCAGAGTAGTGAGTAGTGACTGCAGAGTAGTGTGTAGTGAGTAGTGAGTACAGAGTAGTGAGTAGTGAGTGCAGAGTAGTGAGTAGTGAGTGCAGAGTAGTGAGTAGTGAGTGCAGAGTAGTGAGTGCAGAGTAGTGAGTAGTGAGTGCAGAGTAGTGAGTGTAGAGTAGTGAGTAGTGAGTGCAGAGTAGTGAGTGCAGAGTAGTGTGTAGTGAGTGCAGAGTAGTGAGTAGTGAGTGCAGAGTAGTGAGTGCAGAGTAGTGAGTAGTGAGTGCAGAGTAGTGAGTAGTGAGTGCAGAATAGTGAGTAGTGAGTGCAGAGTAGTGAGTAGTGAGTGCAGAGTAGTGAGTGCAGAGTAGTGAGTAGTGAGTGCAGAGTAGTGATGTTAGACGGACCGGGAGGGTCGGCCGAGGCTACGGGGAGAGGTCTCCGGGGAGAGCCGTCTCCAACGACTGTACAGACAAGTAACTTCCCCCCCACAGACGGACACCACACAAGGTTGAAGTTTAACGAGGCTTTATATGCAATTCTTAGGTTACGATGATATGATACAAGGAGGTCTGGACTCAGGGGTCCCCTCGGTTCTGGTCTCTGGATTAGGAAAAGGGGTAGCGGGACAGTCTTGTTACCAATGAGTGGAAAAATAGCTCTCAATCCTCGAGCTCGGCGTTCTAGATGATCGGGCCGCGGCGGAGCCAGCCGGTCCCGAGATGGACGAAGGAAAAACGACGGTCCGCGGCGGAGCCTGCAGGTCCCGGTGAAGATGACGGTTACAACGGTCCGCGGCCACGCCAGCAGGTCCCGACGACGATGAAGGAGATGAAGGTTGCGAAGTCTTGTGGCAGCGCCAACAGGCAGGACGATGGTGCACAAGACAGAGCTACGGCAGCGCCAGTAGTCCGTCTAGGATGAGTTCCTCTTTACGTCTCTCGACTCCAAGATACAACTGCCTTCCTGCTCTGGAGCTGCCCCAGTTATAGGGCTGGTGTGCTTTGATGTCCGGACCCTCGCACTTGGAGGTCGGGAGGTCCGGGATGAGGGAGTCCAGACACCCAGCAGGGGGGTGGAGCCAGCGCTCGGGGAGGCGATGGGCGAGCGGCACTTGGTGGGGGAGAGCCATCGACACCTCCTTCTCCCATTGACTTGCCAAGTAGCCCGCTCACCTCCTGGGTGGATGGTGGTGCCGGGATGTCTGAGGCCTGGCCAGGCCCAGGGTTGAGGTCGGCCGGGGGCCAGGTGGCCACGTGGTGGAGTGTCCAAGATGGCGCCCCGGGATGGGCGCGTGGGCTGGCAGTGGATTGGACCCACGAGGTTGACATTCTCGGGGGCAGGGGTCCCTGAGGGGACGGAGGACGTGCAAGGGTGGTGTGTAGTACCTGCGTGACCGGGCTCAGGCCTGGTCGGGCCGGGGGAGAGCGGCCTTTCATGTGGCCTGTCCAACATGCGTCCCCCCCAGCTGAAGGCGGGGAGAGTTACCCATCCTCTTGGGGACTCTCCTCGTCGAGGCGGAAGAACCGGGACAGGCCATCCGCGTTGGCGTGATCTGGCCCAGGTCGGTGTTCGACTGTGAAGTCCATACCTTGTAGGGAGATGGACCAGCGTAGTAACTTTGGGTTTTCCCCCCGCATCTGCATCAGCCACTGCAGGGGTCGGTGGTCGGTTTGTACCCGAAAGTGTGTGCCAAACAGGTAGGGCCGGAGCTTTTTGAGGGCCCATACCACAGCGAAGGCCTCCCTCTCTATGGTGCTCCAGCGCTGTTCCCGTGGTAGGAGTCGCCGGCTAATGAAGGCCACCGGTTGATCAAGGCCGTCGGTGTTCACTTGAGACAGGACTGCCCCAATGCCATGGTCGGAGGCATCCGTCTGAACGACGAACTCCCGGCTGTAGTCGGGGGCCTGGAGCACAGGGGCGGAACACATGGCGGCTTTCAATTGTTCAAAGGCAGCTTGACACTCTGGGGTCCAGTTGACTTTCTTGGGCTGGTTTTTCGACGTGAGTTCTGTGAGGGGCCCCACTATAGTCCCATAGTCTTTCACGAACCTTCGGTAGTAGCCTGTGAGGCCCAGGAAGGCTCGCACCTCGGTCTGGGTGATGGGGGACTGCCAGGACTGGATGGCGGCAATTTTTAGCTGCAGAGGGGCCACCAGGCCGCTTCCCACCTGGTGCCCGAGGTAGGTTACAGACCCTTGCCCAATTTGACATTTGCTGGCCTTGATCGTGAGGCCAGCCCGCTGTAGGGCTTGCAGCACTGCTCGGAGGTGGTGGAGGTGCTCGGACCAATGGTGGCTGTACACAGCGATGTCGTCTAGGTAGGCGGCGCTGAATCCTTCGAGCCCCGCCAGGACCTGATTGACGAGCCGTTGGAACGTCGCTGGGGCGTTCTTCATGCCGAAGGGCATGACTGTGAAATGGTAATGGCCATCGGGTGTGGAAAAGGCAGAACGTTCTTGCGCCCGGGGTGTGAGGCCGATCTGCCAGTAGCCCGCCGTCAGGTCGAAGATACTGAGGTAGCGGGCAGCTCCCATGCGGTCGATCAGTTCATCTGCCCGGGGGATGGGATGTGCGTCCGTTCGGGTGACTGCATTCAAGCCCCGGTAGTCGACGCAGAACCGGAGTTCTGGTGTGGTGCCGGGGGCAGCTGCTTTGGGGACCAGTACTACAGGGCTGGCCCAGGGGCTGTCTGAGGCCTCGATGACCCCGAGTGTGAGCATCTTGGCTACTTCTTCCTGGATGCAGGCCCGTACCCGATCTGGCACGCGGTAGGCCCGGTGGCGGATAGGGGGGCTGTCCCCCGTGTCCACATCGTGCACACACCAGGAAGTGACACCTGGGGTGAGGGAGAACAGGCTGGCGAACTGTGATAGGAGGACTTGACATTCCTGGCGTTGCTCTCTGGTGAGGGCCTCCGAGAGTCGGACCCCCTCCACGGAGCCGTCTTGCTCCCGAGTCCGTAGGAGGTCAGGGAGGGGCTCGGAGTCTTCTTCAGCCCCAGTGTCTGTGGCCATCAGGAGGCTGAGTTCTGTACGCACAAAGTGAGGCTTTAGTCTGTTAGCGTGGAGGACCCGGAGTGGGTTCCGGGAGGATTCCATGTCGATGAGATAGGTGGCAGGACCCTTGCGCTCGATTACTTTGAAGGGCCCCGTCCATTTGTCTTGTAGGGCGCATGGTTCGGTGGGGGACATCACCCATACCTGTTGGCCAGGTTCAAATTCAATGGATGAGGCATTCCGGTCATACCACTTTTTCATGTCCTCTTGACTGGCCTCTAGGTTGGCTTTTGCCAGTTCCCGGAACCGCCGGGTCTGGTTGCGGAGGGTTAAGAGATACCGGAAGACATCTGGAGGGTTCTTTAACGGAGGCAGCTCCCAGCCTTCTTTGACTAGGCTGAGCGGCCCCCGCACTGGGTGTCCATATAGCAGTTCAAATGGGCTGAAGCCCAGGGATTTCTGGGGGACCTCTCGATAAGCGAAGAGGAGGCACGGCAGCAGCACATCCCACTGGCGACGGAGGGGCTCTTCCAACCCCCCGATCATCCCCTTTAGCGTGCGGTTGAACCGCTCAACGAGTCCGTTCCCTTGAGGGTGATAGGGGGTCGTGAATCGGTAGGTGACCCCGCACTGTTGCCAGAGGGATTTCATGTATTTAGAAATAAAGTTTGTGCCTCTGTCGCTGACGACTTCTCGGGGGAAGCCCACACGGGAGAAGATCCCCATCAGAGCCCGGCCGACTACCGGGGCTGTCACAGTCCGCAGAGGGACAGCCTCAGGGTAGCGGGTGGCGTGGTCCACTAGCACCAAGATGAATCGATGGCCTTGTTTTGTGCGCGGGTCCAGGGGCCCCACAATGTCTATTCCGACCCTCTCAAACGGGGTAGTGACCACAGGAAAAGGTTGCAGGGGAGCCTTTAGTTTGCGGCCGCTCTTTCCACTGGCTTGGCACGTGGGGCAAGACCGGCAATGCTGGTGCACATCGTTCCTCATTTTGGGCCAGAAGAAGTGGGTCACTAGGCGACTGTAGGTTTTATCTTGTCCCAGGTGTCCTGCCAGGGGGACATCGTGGGCCAGGTTTAGCAGAAAGTCTCTAAAACGGAGGGGCACCACTAATACTCGGTTGGCCCCCAGCTCGGCGATTCTTTGCTCGCTGTACAGCAGATCATTGTCCCAGTAGACCCAATGAGTTCCGGAGGTATCCCCTGCGCTTTGGGCGAGCGCTTGCTGGCGGAGTCCCTCGAGGGAGGGACAGGTCTTCTGTTCTTGGCGAAATTGTTCTTGCGTGGGCCCCCCCTCTTGAGGCCACTGGTCGAGGTTAGCGAGGTCGGAAGGTTGAGCTGGTTCGGGGGGGATGTCACGGTCGGTGGTTTCGGCTGGGGCGACTGGGGGCGGTGGTGCCGGCCATTCGGGTTCTTCGGGGCGGTGGTTGGCACGGGCGGCCATGGACCGGGTGGTGACGCACGCCCAGTCCGGGACGCCTAACATCCCCAGGTGTTCTCTTCGCTCCACGGCTGCCCACGGAGAGCTTTCAAGGTCATTTCCCAGGAGGCAGTCTACGGGGGCATCGTCTCGGACCGTTACTTTCAACATGCCGGAGACCCCTCCCCATTCGAAAGGGACGCAGGCCATCCGACACAGACTTTCCGAGTTATCGGCTGATCGTACAGGGCAGAGAATGTTCGGTAGATACTGTTCTGGGGTCACCAGGTGACAGCGGACTGCTGTTACACTGGCCCCGGTGTCACGAAGGGCTTCGGCCCGGCGTCCATTGATGCTCACCCATTGGCTGTACTTCTGGGTGTTAGCGGGTAGGGGGACCCGCGGGACCATGTCTTTCCCCCCTAAGCATGCTAGAGCCATGGCGGCTGGCTCCCACTCTTGATGCTCTTGTTCGTATTCTTCCTGCTCCTCGGAGATCTGTTCTTCCCCTAGGGCCGCAGCGGCCACTTGGCGGGGTCTTGGGCTCTGGTACTGCGGGCAATTTGGGTCGTTTGCATAGTGGCCGACCCGTTGGCATCGGTGACACGTGACATTGGCTCTGTACCCCGGTCGCGCCGGGGTGCTGCCCCGGTTGGCCGGGGGGGTGGTGCTGGTAGCGGGGGCGACCGGAGCGTTGTCTCTTCCTCGTCCTTGGCCCCCTCCTCCTCCTCTGGGTCGGTGCTGACCATTGTTGTTCCGGTTCTGTTCGTAGGACCCATTCCGGCCCACTCTGGTGATCTCCCACCGGTCAGCTTCGGCTGCGAGCTGCCGGGGATCCGTTAACTTGCTGTCGAGGAGGTGTTGGCGGAGTTCAATGAAGCAATTGTTCGACAGATGCTCCCATACCATCAGATTGAACAGTTGTTCATAGGTCGTGACATTGCTTCCTCTGATCCAGCCCTCGAAGGCTCGGCTAAAGTAGGTTACATAGTCCACCCAAGTTGTACCCGGGATGCGGGTGCAGTCTCGGAACCTCTGACGGTACATCTCGGGCGTGAGGCCATAGCGGGTGAGGAGTGCCGCTTTCATATGGTCATAGGAGGTCATCTGGTGGTCCGGGAGCTGTAGCAGGGTATCGCGGCCCTCATTGAGGAATCTCCCCCATAGACCGGCTCCCCAGTCGCTTCTATCGATCCGGTGTGCAGTCATAGCGATTTCATAGGCCTTAAACCATTGTTGGATGTCGTCCTCTCGGAAATATTCTCGGACAACATCCTTGGGGATGTGTACCTTTTTCTCTGTGGCCCCTGAGGTGTGGGGTCGCTCGGGCACCCCTACTTCTTTATTCTGTTTGCGTAGGTTAATCTCGGCTAGGTTCCGTTCGTGTTCGTACGCCAGTTTCTTTTCCTCGAGCTCCCTTTGTCTCTGTTTCTCCTCTCTTTCTTCTCGGAGACGCAGGTGCTCTAAGTTGATTTTTTGTTCGGCCAACTTAAGTTCAACGTCCATTTTGAGCCGGGCCATTTCTAGCTCGTGTAGTCGGGTTCTTTCTCTTTCCTGGATCTCGTCTTGCGAGAGACCCGTTCTTGGCCCTTCAGGGGTCGTGGTGGTTTTTTCTGCGGTGCTTTGATCGGGGGTTCCGGCAGCCCCGGTCTCTGCCCAAGATTCTAGGGCATGCTTAAAATCATCTTTGGTGCTTAGTCCGGTGGTAGCGATACCCAGTTCGATGCAGAATTGTTTTAGTTCACGATGGCTGTACTCCTCTAATTTCTCCATTTGGAACTTCTCGGTTGATCCGCTTTCTTTAGTTGTCATTGTGATTTCATCGTGGGGTGAGCTACTCTCTGTACGTTATGCGGTGATTCGGATCGCGCCGCTGGCCACCAATGTTAGACGGACCGGGAGGGTCGGCCGAGGCTACGGGGAGAGGTCTCCGGGGAGAGCCGTCTCCAACGACTGTACAGACAAGTAACTTCCCCCCCACAGACGGACACCACACAAGGTTGAAGTTTAACGAGGCTTTATATGCAATTCTTAGGTTACGATGATATGATACAAGGAGGTCTGGACTCAGGGGTCCCCTCGGTTCTGGTCTCTGGATTAGGAAAAGGGGTAGCGGGACAGTCTTGTTACCAATGAGTGGAAAAATAGCTCTCAATCCTCGAGCTCGGCGTTCTAGATGATCGGGCCGCGGCGGAGCCAGCCGGTCCCGAGATGGACGAAGGAAAAACGACGGTCCGCGGCGGAGCCTGCAGGTCCCGGTGAAGATGACGGTTACAACGGTCCGCGGCCACGCCAGCAGGTCCCGACGACGATGAAGGAGATGAAGGTTGCGAAGTCTTGTGGCAGCGCCAACAGGCAGGACGATGGTGCACAAGACAGAGCTACGGCAGCGCCAGTAGTCCGTCTAGGATGAGTTCCTCTTTACGTCTCTCGACTCCAAGATACAACTGCCTTCCTGCTCTGGAGCTGCCCCAGTTATAGGGCTGGTGTGCTTTGATGTCCGGACCCTCGCACTTGGAGGTCGGGAGGTCCGGGATGAGGGAGTCCAGACACCCAGCAGGGGGGTGGAGCCAGCGCTCGGGGAGGCGATGGGCGAGCGGCACTTGGTGGGGGAGAGCCATCGACACCTCCTTCTCCCATTGACTTGCCAAGTAGCCCGCTCACCTCCTGGGTGGATGGTGGTGCCGGGATGTCTGAGGCCTGGCCAGGCCCAGGGTTGAGGTCGGCCGGGGGCCAGGTGGCCACGTGGTGGAGTGTCCAAGATGGCGCCCCGGGATGGGCGCGTGGGCTGGCAGTGGATTGGACCCACGAGGTTGACATGCTCGGGGGCAGGGGTCCCTGAGGGGACGGAGGACGTGCAAGGGTGGTGTGTAGTACCTGCGTGACCGGGCTCAGGCCTGGTCGGGCCGGGGGAGAGCGGCCTTTCATGTGGCCTGTCCAACAAGTGAGTAGTGAGTGCAGAGTAGTGAGTAGTGAGTGCAGAGTAGTGAGTAGTGAGTGCATAGTAGTGAGTGCAGAGTAGTGAGTAGTGAGTGCAGAGTAGTGAGTAGTGAGTGCAGAGGAGTGTGTAGTGAGTGCAGAGTAGTGAGTAGTGAGTGCAGAGTAGTGAGTAGTGAGTGCAGAGTAGTGAGTGCAGAGTAGTGAGTAGTGAGTGCAGAGTAGTGAGTGCATAGTAGTGAGTGCAGAGTAGTGAGTAGTGAGTGGAGAGTAGTGAGTGCAGAGTAGTGAGTGCACATTGCAGAGTAGTGAGTGCAGAGTAGTGAGTGCAGAGTAGTGAGTGCAGAGTAGTGAGTAGTGAGTGCAGAGTAGTGAGTAGTGAGTGCAGAGTAGTGAGTAGTGAGTGCAGAGTAGTGAGTAGTGAGTGCAGAGTAGTGAGTGCAGAGTAGTGAGTAGTAAGTGCAGAGTAGTGAGTGCAGAGTAGTGAGTAGTGAGTGCAGAGTAGTGAGTACAGAGTAGTGAGTAGTGAGTGCAGAGTAGTGAGTACAGAGTAGTGAGTAGTGAGTGCAGAGTAGTGAGTGCAGAGTGCAGAGTAGTGAGTAGTGAGTGCAGAGTAGTGAGTATTGCGTGCAGAGTAGTGAGTAGTGAGTGCAGAGTAGTGAGTAGTGAGTAGTGAGTGCAGAGTAGTGAGTGCAGAGTAGTGAGTAGTGAGTGCAGAGTAGTGAGTAGTGTGCAGAGTAGTGAGTAGTGAGTGCAGAGTAGTGAGTGCAGAGTAGTGAGTAGTGAGTGCAGAGTAGTGAGTGCAGATTGCAGAGTAGTGAGTGCAGAGTAGTGAGTAGTGAGTGCAGAGTAGTGAGTAGTGAGTGCAGAGTAGTGAGTATTGAGTGCAGAGTAGTGAGTGCAGAGTAGTGAGTAGTGAGGGCAGAGTAGTGAGTAGTGAGTGCAGAGTAGTGAGTGCAGATTGCAGAGTAGTGAGTGCAGAGTAGTGAGTGCAGAGTAGTGAGTGCAGAGTAGTGAGTAGTGAGTGCAGAGTAGTGAGTAGTGAGTAGTGAGTAGTGAGTAGTGAGTGCATAGTAGTGAGTGCAGAGTAGTGAGTAGTGAGTGCAGAGTAGTGAGTAGTGAGTGCAGAGGAGTGTGTAGTGAGTGCAGAGTAGTGAGTAGTGAGTGCAGAGTAGTGAGTAGTGAGTGCAGAGTAGTGAGTGCAGAGTAGTGAGTAGTGAGTGCAGAGTAGTGAGTGCATAGTAGTGAGTGCAGAGTAGTGAGTAGTGAGTGGAGAGTAGTGAGTGCAGAGTAGTGAGTGCACATTGCAGAGTAGTGAGTGCAGAGTAGTGAGTGCAGAGTAGTGAGTGCAGAGTAGTGAGTAGTGAGTGCAGAGTAGTGAGTAGTGAGTGCAGAGTAGTGAGTAGTGAGTGCAGAGTAGTGAGTAGTGAGTGCAGAGTAGTGAGTGCAGAGTAGTGAGTAGTAAGTGCAGAGTAGTGAGTGCAGAGTAGTGAGTAGTGAGTGCAGAGTAGTGAGTACAGAGTAGTGAGTAGTGAGTGCAGAGTAGTGAGTACAGAGTAGTGAGTAGTGAGTGCAGAGTAGTGAGTGCAGAGTGCAGAGTAGTGAGTAGTGAGTGCAGAGTAGTGAGTATTGCGTGCAGAGTAGTGAGTAGTGAGTGCAGAGTAGTGAGTAGTGAGTAGTGAGTGCAGAGTAGTGAGTGCAGAGTAGTGAGTGCAGAGTAGTGAGTAGTGAGTGCAGAGTAGTGAGTAGTGTGCAGAGTAGTGAGTAGTGAGTGCAGAGTAGTGAGTGCAGAGTAGTGAGTAGTGAGTGCAGAGTAGTGAGTGCAGATTGCAGAGTAGTGAGTGCAGAGTAGTGAGTAGTGAGTGCAGAGTAGTGAGTAGTGAGTGCAGAGTAGTGAGTATTGAGTGCAGAGTAGTGAGTGCAGAGTAGTGAGTAGTGAGGGCAGAGTAGTGAGTAGTGAGTGCAGAGTAGTGAGTGCAGATTGCAGAGTAGTGAGTGCAGAGTAGTGAGTGCAGAGTAGTGAGTGCAGAGTAGTGAGTAGTGAGTGCAGAGTAGTGAGTAGTGAGTAGTGAGTACAGAGTAGTGAGTGCAGAGTAGTGAGTAGTGAGTGCAGAGTAGTGAGTGCAGATTGCAGAGTAGTGAGTGCAGAGTAGTGAGTGCAGAGTAGTGTGTGCAGAGTAGTGAGTGCAGAGTAGTGAGTAGTGAGTGCAGAGTAGTGAGTAGTGAGTGCAGAGTAGTGAGTAGTGAGTACAGAGTAGTGAGTGCAGAGTAGTGAGTGCAGAGTAGTGAGTGCAGAGTAGTGAGTGCAGAGTAGTGAGTACAGAGTAGTGAGTAGTGAGTGCAGAGTAGTGAGTGCAGAGTGCAGAGTAGTGAGTAGTGAGTGCAGAGTAGTGAGTATTGCGTGCAGAGTAGTGAGTAGTGAGTGCAGAGTAGTGAGTAGTGAGTAGTGAGTGCAGAGTAGTGAGTGCAGAGTAGTGAGTGCAGAGTAGTGAGTAGTGAGTGCAGAGTAGTGAGTAGTGTGCAGAGTAGTGAGTAGTGAGTGCAGAGTAGTGAGTGCAGAGTAGTGAGTAGTGAGTGCAGAGTAGTGAGTGCAGATTGCAGAGTAGTGAGTGCAGAGTAGTGAGTAGTGAGTGCAGAGTAGTGAGTAGTGAGTGCAGAGTAGTGAGTATTGAGTGCAGAGTAGTGAGTGCAGAGTAGTGAGTAGTGAGGGCAGAGTAGTGAGTAGTGAGTGCAGAGTAGTGAGTGCAGATTGCAGAGTAGTGAGTGCAGAGTAGTGAGTGCAGAGTAGTGAGTGCAGAGTAGTGAGTAGTGAGTGCAGAGTAGTGAGTAGTGAGTAGTGAGTACAGAGTAGTGAGTGCAGAGTAGTGAGTAGTGAGTGCAGAGTAGTGAGTGCAGATTGCAGAGTAGTGAGTGCAGAGTAGTGAGTGCAGAGTAGTGTGTGCAGAGTAGTGAGTGCAGAGTAGTGAGTAGTGAGTGCAGAGTAGTGAGTAGTGAGTGCAGAGTAGTGAGTAGTGAGTACAGAGTAGTGAGTGCAGAGTAGTGAGTGCAGAGTAGTGAGTGCAGAGTAGTGAGTGCAGAGTAGTGAGTAGTGAGTTCAGAGTAGTGAGTAGTGAGTGCAGAGTAGTGAGTAGTGAGTGCAGAGTAGTGAGTAGTGAGTGCAGAGTAGTGAGTAGTGAGTGCAGTGAGTAGTGAGTGCAGAGTAGTGAGTAGTGAGTGCAGAGTAGTGAGTAGTGAGTGCAGAGTAGTGAGTGCAGATTGCATAGTAGTGAGTGCAGAGTAGTGAGTGCAGAGTAGTGAGTGCAGAGTAGTGAGTGCAGAGTAGTGAGTAGTGAGTGCAGAGTAGTGAGTAGTGAGTGCAGAGTAGTGAGTAGTGAGTGCAGAGTAGTGAGTGCAGAGTAGTGAGTAGTGAGTAGTGAGTGCAGATTAGTGAGTGCAGAGTAGTGAGTAGTGAGTGCAGAGTAGTGAGTAGTGAGTGCAGAGTAGTGAGTGCAGAGTAGTGAGTAGTGAGTGCAGAGTAGTGAGTAGTGAGTAGTGAGTGCAGAGTAGTGAGTGCAGAGTAGTGAGTAGTGAGTGCAGAGTAGTGAGTAGTGAGTGCAGAGTAGTGAGTGCAGAGTAGTGAGTAGTGAGTGCAGAGTAGTGAGTAGTGAGTAGTGAGTGCAGAGTAGTGAGTGCAGAGTAGTGAGTTCAGAGTAGTGAGTAGTGAGTGCAGAGTAGTGAGTAGTGAGTGCAGAGTAGTGAGTAGTGAGTGCAGAGTAGTGAATGCAGAGTAGTGAGTGCAGAGTAGTGAGTAGTGAGTTCAGAGTAGTGAGTAGTGAGTGCAGAGTAGTGAGTAGTGAGTGCAGAGTAGTGAGTGCAGAGTAGTGAGTGCAGATTGCAGAGTAGTGAGTGCAGAGTAGTGAGTGCAGAGTAGTGAGTGCAGAGTAGTGAGTGCAGAGTAGTGAGTAGTGAGTAGTGAGTGCAGATTAGTGAGTGCAGAGTAGTGAGTAGTGAGTGCAGAGTAGTGAGTAGTGAGTGCAGAGTAGTGAGTGCAGAGTAGTGAGTAGTGAGTGCAGAGTACTGAGTAGTGAGTAGTGAGTGCAGAGTAGTGAGTGCAGAGTAGTGAGTAGTGAGTGCAGAGTAGTGAGTAGTGAGTGCAGAGTAGTGAGTGCAGAGTAGTGAGTAGTGAGTGCAGAGTAGTGAGTAGTGAGTAGTGAGTGCAGAGTAGTGAGTGCAGAGTAGTGAGTTCAGAGTAGTGAGTAGTGAGTGCAGAGTAGTGAGTAGTGAGTGCAGAGTAGTGAGTAGTGAGTGCAGAGTAGTGAATGCAGAGTAGTGAGTGCAGAGTAGTGAGTAGTGAGTTCAGAGTAGTGAGTAGTGAGTGCAGAGTAGTGAGTAGTGAGTGCAGAGTAGTGAGTGCAGATTGCAGAGTAGTGAGTGCAGAGTAGTGAGTGC
Organism: Lissotriton vulgaris; assembly: GCF_964263255.1. Taxonomy (NCBI): domain Eukaryota; kingdom Metazoa; phylum Chordata; class Amphibia; order Caudata; family Salamandridae; genus Lissotriton; species Lissotriton vulgaris. The sequence continues at coordinate 97,949 of NW_028249261.1, forward strand.
AGAGTAGTGAGTGCAGAGTAGTGAGTGCAGAGTAGTGAGAAGTGAGTGCAGAGTAGTGAGTAGTGAGTGCAGAGTAGTGAGTAGTGAGTGCAGAGTAGTGAGTGCAGAGTAGTGAGTAGTGAGTAGTGAGTGCAGAGTAGTGAGTGCAGAGTAGTGAGTAGTGAGTGCAGAGTAGTGAGTAGTGAGTGCAGAGTAGTGAGTAGTGAGTGCAGAGTAGTGAGTGCAGAGTCGTGAGTGCAGAGTAGTGAGTAGTGAGTTCAGAGTAGTGAATAGTGAGTGCAGAGTAGTGAGTAGTGAGTGCAGAGTAGTGAGTAGTGAGTGCAGAGTAGTGAGTGCAGAGTAGTGAGTGCAGAGTAGTGAGTGCAGAGTAGTGAGTAGTGAGTGCAGAGTAGTGAGTAGTGAGTGCAGAGTAGTGAGTGCCGAGTAGTGAGTGCAGAGTAGTGAGTAGTGAGTGCAGAGTAGTGAGTGCAGAGTAGTGAGTAGTGTGCAGAGTAGTGAGTGCAGAGTAGTGAGTGCAGAGTAGTGAGTAGTGAGTGCAGAGTAGTGAGTAGTGAGTGCAGAGTAGTGAGTAGTGAGTGCAGAGTAGTGAGTGCAGAGTAGTGAGTAGTGAGTGCAGAGTAGTGAGTAGTGAGTGCAGAGTAGTGAGTGCAGAGTAGTGAGTAGTGAGTGCAGAGTAGTGAGTAGTGAGTAGTGAGTGCAGAGTAGTGAGTGCAGAGTAGTGAGTAGTGAGTGCAGAGTAGTGAGTGCAGATTGTAGAGTAGTGAGTGCAGAGTAGTGAGTGCAGAGTAGTGTGTGCAGAGTAGTGAGTGCAGAGTAGTGAGTAGTGAGTGCAGAGTAGTGAGTAGTGAGTGCAGAGTAGTGAGTAGTGAGTGCAGAGTAGTGAGTGCAGAGTAGTGAGTGCAGAGTAGTGAGTGCAGAGTAGTGAGTGCAGAGTAGTGAGTAGTGAGTTCAGAGTAGTGAGTAGTGAGTGCAGAGTAGTGAGTAGTGAGTGCAGAGTAGTGAGTAGTGAGTGCAGAGTAGTGAGTAGTGAGTGCAGAGTAGTGAGTGCAGATTGCAGAGTAGTGAGTGCAGAGTAGTGAGTGCAGAGTAGTGAGTGCAGAGTAGTGAGTAGTGAGTGCAGAGTAGTGAGTAGTGAGTGCAGAGTAGTGAGTAGTGAGTGCATAGTAGTGAGTGCAGAGTAGTGAGTAGTGAGTGGAGAGTAGTGAGTGCAGAGTAGTGAGTGCACATTGCAGAGTAGTGAGTGCAGAGTAGTGAGTGCAGAGTAGTGAGTGCAGAGTAGTGAGTAGTGAGTGCAGAGTAGTGAGTAGTGAGTGCAGAGTAGTGAGTAGTGAGTGCAGAGTAGTGAGTGCAGAGTAGTGAGTAGTAAGTGCAGAGTAGTGAGTGCAGAGTAGTGAGTAGTGAGTGCAGAGTAGTGAGTACAGAGTAGTGAGTAGTGAGTGCAGAGTAGTGAGTACAGAGTAGTGAGTAGTGAGTGCAGAGTAGTGAGTGCAGAGTGCAGAGTAGTGAGTAGTGAGTGCAGAGTAGTGAGTATTGAGTGCAGAGTTGTGAGTAGTGAGTGCAGAGTAGTGAGTAGTGAGTAGTGAGTGCAGAGTAGTGAGTGCAGAGTAGTGAGTGCAGAGTAGTGACTAGTGAGTGCAGAGTAGTGAGTAGTGTGCAGAGTAGTGAGTAGTGAGTGCAGAGTAGTGAGTGCAGAGTAGTGAGTGCAGATTGCAGAGTAGTGAGTGCAGAGTAGTGAGTAGTGAGTGCAGAGTAGTGAGTGCAGAGTAGTGAGTAGTGAGTGCAGAGTAGTGAGTGCAGAGTAGTGAGTAGTGAGGGCAGAGTAGTGAGTAGTGAGTGCAGAGTAGTGAGTAGTGAGTGCAGAGTAGTGAGTGCAGATTGCAGAGTAGTGAGTGCAGAGTAGTGAGTGCAGAGTAGTGAGTGCAGAGTAGTGAGTAGTGAGTGCAGAGTAGTGAGTAGTGAGTAGTGAGTGCAGAGTAGTGAGTGCAGAGTAGTGAGTAGTGAGTGCAGAGTAGTGAGTGCAGATTGCAGAGTAGTGAGTGCAGAGTAGTGAGTGCAGAGTAGTGTGTGCAGAGTAGTGAGTGCAGAGTAGTGAGTAGTTGTTAGACGGACCGGGAGGGTCGGCCGAGGATAAGGGGAGAGGTCTCCGGGGAGAGCCGTCTCCGACGATCGTACAGACAAGTAACTTCCCCCCCACAGACGGACACCACACAAGGGTAAAGTTCAACGATACTTTATAGGCAATTCTTTAAGTACGATGAATGGTACAAGGAGGTCTGGACTCAGGGGTCCCCTCGGTTCTGGTCTCTGGTTTGGGAAAAGGGTAGCGGGACAGTCTTGTTACCAAAAGATGGGAATAGCTCTCAATCCTCGAGCTCGGCGTTCTAGATGATCGGGCCGCGGCGGAGCCAGGCAGGTCCCGAGATGGACGAAGGAAGCGACGGTCCGCGGCGGAGCCAGCAGGTCCCGATGAAGATGGTAGTTACAAACGGTCCGCGGCCACGCCAGCAGGTCCCGACGACGATGAAGGTTTACGAAGGTTACGAAGGTTGCGGCAGCGCCAGCAGGCAGGACGATGTTGCGCAAGGCAGAGCTACGGCAGCGCCAGTAGTCCGTCAAGGATGAGTTCTTCTCTGCGTCTCTCGACTCCAGGATACAACTGCCTTCCTGCTCTGGAGCTGCCCCAGTTATAGGGCTGGTGCCCTTTGATGTCCGGACCCTCGCACTTGGAGGTCGGGAGGTCCGGGATGAGGGAGTCCAGACACCCAGCAGGGGGGTGGAGCCAGCGCCCGGGGAGGCGATGGGCGAGCGGCACCTGGCGGGGGAGAGCCATCGACGCCTCTTTCTCCCATTGACTTGCCAAGTAGCCCGCTCACCTCCTGGGTGGATGGTGGTGCCGGGATGTCTGAGGCCTGGCTAGGCCCAGGGTTGAGGTCGATCGGGGGCCAGGCGGCCTCGTGGTGGAGTGTCCAAGATGGCGCCCAGGCTGGGCGCGCGGGCCAGTAGTGGGTCGGGCCCACGAGGTCGATATGTTCAGGGGCCGGGGTCCCGGAGGGGACGGAAGACGAGCAGTGGTGGTGTGTGGCACTTGTGTGACCGGGCTCGGGCCTGGTCGGGCCGAGGGGGGAGCGGCCCTTCATGTGGCCTGTCCAACATGCGTCCCCCCCAGCTGAAGGCGGGGAGAGTCACCCATCCTCTTGGGGACTCTCCTCGTCGAGGCGGAAAAACCGGGACAGGCCATCCGCGTTGGCGTGATCCGGCCCAGGCCGGTGCTCCACAGTGAAGTCCATCCCTTGTAGGGAGATGGACCAACGTAGTAGTTTCGGGTTTTCCCCCCGCATCTGCATCAGCCACTGCAGGGGTCGATGGTCGGTCTGCACCCGAAAGTGCGTGCCAAAGAGGTAGGGCCGGAGCTTTTTGAGGGCCCATACCACAGCGAAGGCCTCCCTCTCTCTGGTGCTCCAGCGTTGTTCTCGGGGTAGGAGTCGCCTGCTGATGAAGGCCACTGGCTGATCAAGGCCTTCGGTGTTCACTTGAGACAGGACTGCCCCAATGCCATGGTCGGAGGCATCCGTCTGGACGACGAACTCCCGGCTGTAGTCGGGGGCCTGGAGCACAGGGGCGGAGCACATGGCGGCCTTCAATTGTTCGAAGGCTGTTTGACACTCCGGGGTCCAGTTGACTTTCTTGGGTTGATTTTTGGACGTGAGTTCTGTGAGGGGCCCCACTATGGTACCATAGTCCTTCACGAACCTTCGGTAATAGCCCGTGAGGCCCAGGAAGGCGCGTACCTCGGTCTGGGTGATGGGGGGCTGCCAGGACTGGATGGCGGCAATCTTGAGCTGCAGAGGGGCCACCAGACCGCTTCCCACCTGGTGTCCGAGGTAGGTTACGGACCCCTGACCAATTTGGCATTTACTGGCCTTAATCGTGAGGCCAGCCCGCTGGAGGGCCTGTAGCACCGCTTGGAGGTGGTGGAGGTGCTCGGGCCAATGGTGGCTGTATACAGCGATGTCGTCTAGGTAGGCGGCGCTGAATCCTTCGAGCCCTGCCAGGACCTGGTTGATGAGCCGCTGAAACGTTGCTGGAGCATTCTTCATGCCAAAGGGCATGACCTTGAAATGGTAATGGCCATCAGGGGTGGAAAAGGCAGAACGTTCTTGGGCCCGGGGTGTGAGGCCGATCTGCCAGTAGCCCGCCGTCAGGTCGAAAATACTGAGGTAGCGGGCAGCTCCCATGCGGTCGATTAGTTCGTCTGCCCGGGGGATGGGATGTGCGTCTGTTCGGGTGACCGCATTCAAGCCCCGGTAGTCGACGCAGAACCGGAGTTCTGGTGTGGTGCCGGGAGCGGCTGCTTTGGGGACCAGGACTACAGGGCTGGCCCAGGGGCTGTCTGAGGGCTCGATGACCCCGAGCGTGAGCATTCTGGTCACTTCCTCCTGGATGCAGGCCCGTACCCGATCTGGCACGCGGTAGGCCCGGTGGCGGATAGGGGGGTTGTCCCCCGTGTCCACGTCGTGCACACACCAGGAAGTGACACCTGGGGTGAGGGAAAACAGGCTGGCGAACTGCAACAGAAGGTCTCGAAACTCCTGGCGTTGCTCCCGGGTGAGGGCCTCCGAGAGTCGGACCCCATCCACGGAGCCGTCTTTCTCCCGAGTCCGTAGGAGGTCAGGGAGGGGCTCGGAGTCTTCTTCGGCCCCATTGTCTGTGGCCATCAGGAGGCTGAGTTCTGAACGCACAAAGTGGGGTTTCAGTCTATTAGCGTGGAGGACCCGGAGGGGGTTCCGGGCAGATTCCATGTCGATGAGATAGGTGGCAGGGCCCTTGCGCTCGACTACTTTGAAGGGCCCCGTCCATTTGTCTTGCAGGGCGCAGGGCTCGGTGGGGGACATCACCCATACCTGTTGCCCAGGTTCAAATTCGATGGAGGAGGCATTCCGGTCATACCACTTTTTCATGTCCTCTTGACTGGCCTCTAGGTTGGCTTTTGCCAGCTCTCGGAACCGCGGGGTCTGGTTGCGCAGGGTTAGGAGGTATCGGAAAACATCTGGGGGGTTCTTTAGAGGGGGCATCTCCCAGCCTTCCTTGACTAGGCTGAGTGGCCCCCGTACTGGATGTCCATACAGCAGTTCGAACGGGCTGAAGCCGAGGGACTTCTGGGGGACCTCCCGATAGGCGAAGAGGAGGCACGGCAGCAGCACATCCCACTGGCGACGGAGGGGCTCTTCCAACCCCCCAATCATCCCTTTGAGCGTGCGGTTGAACCGCTCAACGAGTCCGTTTCCTTGAGGGTGATAGGGGGTCGTGAATCGGTAGGTAACCCCACATTGTTGCCAGAGGGACTTCATATATTTGGAAATAAAGTTCGTGCCTCTGTCGCTGACGACTTCTCGGGGGAAGCCCACACGGGAGAAGATTCCCATCAGAGCCCGGCCGACTACCGGGGCTGTCACAGTCCGCAGGGGAACAGCCTCGGGGTAGCGGGTGGCGTGGTCCACTAGCACCAGGATGAACCGATGGCCTTGATTTGTACGCGGGTCCAGGGGCCCCACAATGTCTATTCCGACCCTCTCGAACGGGGTGGTGACCACGGGAAAAGGTTGCAGGGGGGCTTTTAGTTTGCGGCCGCTCTTTCCACTGGCTTGGCACGTGGGGCAAGATCGGCAATGCTGGTGTACATCGTCCCTCATTTTGGGCCAGAAGAAGTGGGTCACCAGGCGGCTGTAGGTTTTATCTTGACCCAGGTGTCCAGCCAGGGGGACATCGTGGGCCAGGTTTAGCAGAAAGTCTCTAAAACGGAGGGGCACCACTAGCACTCGGCTGGCCCCCAACTCCGCGATTCTTTGTTCACTGTATAGCAGGTCATTGTCCCAGTAGATCCAATGTTTTCCGGAGGTATCCCCTGCGCTTTGGGCGAGGGCTTGTTGGCGGAGTCCCTCGAGGGAGGGACAGGTCTTCTGTTCTTGGCGAAACTGTTCTTGCGTGGGCCCCCCCTCTTGAGGCCACTGGTCGAGGTTAGCGAGGTCTGGAGGTTGAGCTGGTTCTGGGGGGACGTCACGGTCGGTGGTTTCGGCTGGCGCGACCGGAGGCGGAGGTGCCGGCCATTCGGGTTCCTCGGGTCGGGGTTTGGCACGGGCGGCCATGGACCGGGTGGTGACGCATGCCCAGTCCGGGATGCCTAACATCCCCAGGTGTTCTCGTCGTTCTACGGCTGCCCACGGAGAGCTTTCAAGGTCATTCCCCAGGAGGCAGTCTACGGGGGCATCGTCTCGGACCGTTACTTTCAACATGCCGGAGACCCCTCCCCATTCGAAAGGGACGCAGGCCATCCGACACAGACTCTCTGAGTTATCGGCTGAACGGACAGGGCAGAGAATGTTTGGTAGGAACTGTTCTGGGGCCACCAGGTGACAGCGGACGGCTGTCACACTGGCCCCGGTGTCACGGAGGGCTTCGGCCCGGCGTCCATTGATGCTCACCCATTGGCTGTACTTCTGAGTGTTAGCGGGTAGGGGGACCCGCGGGACCATGTCTTCCCCCCTAAGCAGGCTAGAGCCATGGCGGCGGGCTCCCATTCTTGATGCTCTTGCTCATATTCTTCTTGTTCCTCTGAGATCTGTTCCTCCCCCAGAGCAGCAGCGGCTACTTGGCGGGGTCTTGGGCTCTGATACTGGGGGCAGTTTGGGTCGTTTGCATAGTGGCCGACTCGTTGGCATCGATGGCACGTAACATTGGCTCGATATCCCGGTCGCGCCGGGGTGCTGCCCCGGTTGGCCGGGGGGGTGGTGCTGCTAGCGGGGGCGACCGGAGCGTTGTCTCTTCCACGTCCTTGGCCTCCTCCTCCTCCTCGGGGACGGTGCTGCCCGTTGTTGTTCCGGCTCTGTTCATAGGACCCATTCCGGCCCACTCTGGTGATTTCCCACCGGTCAGCTTCGGCTGCGAGCTGCCGGGGATCGGTCAATTTGCTATCGAGGAGGTGCTGGCGGAGCTCGATGAAGCAATTGTTCGATAGATGCTCCCATACCATGAGGTTGAAGAGTTGTTCGTAAGTTGTGACTTTGCTTCCTTTGATCCAGCCCTCGAAGGCTCGGCTAAAATAGTTTACATAGTCCACCCAAGTTGTACCCGGGATGCGGGTGCAGTCTCGGAACCTCTGACGGTACATCTCGGGTGTGAGGCCATAGCGGGTGAGGAGTGCAGCTTTCATATGGTCATAGGAGGTCATCTGGTGGTCCGGGAGCTGTAGCAGGGCGTCGCGGCCCTCGTTGAGGAATCTCCCCCATAGACCGGCTCCCCAGTCGCTTCTATCGATCCGGTGGGCTGTCATAGCGATTTCGTAGGCCTTAAACCATTGCTGGATGTCGTCCTCTCGGAAGTACTCTCGAACGACATCCTTGGGGATGTGTACCTTTTTCTCTGTTGCCCCTGGGGTGTGGGGTTGCTCGGGCACCCCTACTTCCTTATTCTGCTTGCGTAGGTCGATCTCCGCTAATTTTCGCTCGTGTTCATATGCCAATTTCTTCTCCTCGAGCTCCCTTTGTCTCTGTTTTTCCTCTCTTTCTTCTCGGAGACGCAGGTGCTCTAAGTTTATTTTTTGTTCGGCCAACTTAAGTTCGACATCCATTTTGAGCCGGGCCATTTCCAGCTCGTGTAGTCGGGTTGTTTCTCGTTCCTGTATCTCGTCTTGCGAGAGACCCGTTCTTCGTTCTTCAGGGGCTGTGTTTTGTTTTTCTATTGCTGCGATGTTTTGATCGGGGGTTCCGGCAGCCCCGGTTTCTGCCCAAGACTCTAGGGCATGCTTGAAATCGTCCTTGGTACTTAGACCGGTGGTAGCGATACCTAGTTCGATGCAGAATTGTTTTAATTCACGATGGCTGTACTCGTCCAATTTCTCCATTTGAAATTTCTCGGTGGATCCGCTTTCTTTGTTTGACATCGTGATTTCGTCGTGGGGTGAGCTACTCTCTGTACGATAATGCGGTGATTCGGATCGCGCCGCTGGCCACCAATGTTAGACGGACCGGGAGGGTCGGCCGAGGATAAGGGGAGAGGTCTCCGGGGAGAGCCGTCTCCGACGATCGTACAGACAAGTAACTTCCCCCCCACAGACGGACACCACACAAGGGTAAAGTTCAACGATACTTTATAGGCAATTCTTTAAGTACGATGAATGGTACAAGGAGGTCTGGACTCAGGGGTCCCCTCGGTTCTGGTCTCTGGTTTGGGAAAAGGGTAGCGGGACAGTCTTGTTACCAAAAGATGGGAATAGCTCTCAATCCTCGAGCTCGGCGTTCTAGATGATCGGGCCGCGGCGGAGCCAGGCAGGTCCCGAGATGGACGAAGGAAGCGACGGTCCGCGGCGGAGCCAGCAGGTCCCGATGAAGATGGTAGTTACAAACGGTCCGCGGCCACGCCAGCAGGTCCCGACGACGATGAAGGTTTACGAAGGTTACGAAGGTTGCGGCAGCGCCAGCAGGCAGGACGATGTTGCGCAAGGCAGAGCTACGGCAGCGCCAGTAGTCCGTCAAGGATGAGTTCTTCTCTGCGTCTCTCGACTCCAGGATACAACTGCCTTCCTGCTCTGGAGCTGCCCCAGTTATAGGGCTGGTGCCCTTTGATGTCCGGACCCTCGCACTTGGAGGTCGGGAGGTCCGGGATGAGGGAGTCCAGACACCCAGCAGGGGGGTGGAGCCAGCGCCCGGGGAGGCGATGGGCGAGCGGCACCTGGCGGGGGAGAGCCATCGACGCCTCTTTCTCCCATTGACTTGCCAAGTAGCCCGCTCACCTCCTGGGTGGATGGTGGTGCCGGGATGTCTGAGGCCTGGCTAGGCCCAGGGTTGAGGTCGATCGGGGGCCAGGCGGCCTCGTGGTGGAGTGTCCAAGATGGCGCCCAGGCTGGGCGCGCGGGCCAGTAGTGGGTCGGGCCCACGAGGTCGATATGTTCAGGGGCCGGGGTCCCGGAGGGGACGGAAGACGAGCAGTGGTGGTGTGTGGCACTTGTGTGACCGGGCTCGGGCCTGGTCGGGCCGAGGGGGGAGCGGCCCTTCATGTGGCCTGTCCAACAGTAGTGAGTGCAGAGTAGTGAGTAGTGAGTGCAGAGTAGTGAGTAGTGAGTGCAGAGTAGTGAGTGCAGAGTAGTGAGTGCAGAGTAGTGAGTAGTGAGTTCAGAGTAGTGAGTAGTGAGTGCAGAGTAGTGAGTAGTGAGTGCAGAGTAGTGAGTGCAGAGTAGTGAGTAGTGAGTGCAGAGTAGTGAGTAGTGAGTAGTGAGTGCAGAGTAGTGAGTGCAGAGTAGTGAGTAGTGAGTGCAGAGTAGTGAGTAGTGAGTGCAGAGTAGTGAGTGCAGAGTAGTGAGTAGTGAGTGCAGAGTAGTGAGTAGTGAGTAGTGAGTGCAGAGTAGTGAGTGCAGAGTAGTGAGTGCAGAGTAGTGAGTAGTGAGTTCAGAGTAGTGAGTAGTGAGTGCAGAGTAGTGAGTAGTGAGTGCAGAGTAGTGAGTAGTGAGTGCAGAGTAGTGAGTGCAGAGTAGTGAGTGCAGAGTAGTGAGTAGTGAGTTCAGAGTAGTGAGTAGTGAGTGCAGAGTAGTGAGTAGTGAGTGCAGAGTAGTGAGTGCAGAGTAGTGAGTGCAGATTGCAGAGTAGTGAGTGCAGAGTAGTGAGTGCAGAGTAGTGAGTGCAGAGTAGTGTGAAGTGAGTGCAGAGTAGTGAGTAGTGAGTGCAGAGTAGTGAGTAGTGAGTGCAGAGTAGTGAGTGCAGAGTAGTGAGTAGTGAGTAGTGAGTGCAGAGTAGTGAGTGCAGAGTAGTGAGTAGTGAGTGCAGAGTAGTGAGTAGTGAGTGCAGAGTAGTGAGTAGTGAGTGCAGAGTAGTGAGTGCAGAGTAGTGAGTGCAGAGTAGTGAGTAGTGAGTTCAGAGTAGTGAATAGTGAGTGCAGAGTAGTGAGTAGTGAGTGCAGAGTAGTGAGTAGTGAGTGCAGAGTAGTGAGTGCAGAGTAGTGAGTGCAGAGTAGTGAGTGCAGAGTAGTGAGTAGTGAGTGCAGAGTAGTGAGTAGTGAGTGCAGAGTAGTGAGTGCAGAGTAGTGAGTGCAGAGTAGTGAGTAGTGAGTGCAGAGTAGTGAGTGCAGAGTAGTGAGTAGTGTGCAGAGTAGTGAGTGCAGAGTAGTGAGTGCAGAGTAGTGAGTAGTGAGTGCAGAGTAGTGAGTAGTGAGTGCAGAGTAGTGAGTAGTGAGTGCAGAGTAGTGAGTAGTGAGTGCAGAGTAGTGAGTAGTGAGTGCAGAGTAGTGAGTAGTGAGTGCAGAGTAGTGAGTAGTGAGTGCAGAGTAGTGAGTGCAGAGTAGTGAGTAGTGCGTGCAGAGTAGTGAGTAGTGAGTAGTGAGTGCAGAGTAGTGAGTGCAGAGTAGTGAGTAGTGAGTGCAGAGTAGTGAGTGCAGATTGTAGAGTAGTGAGTGCAGAGTAGTGAGTGCAGAGTAGTGTGTGCAGAGTAGTGAGTGCAGAGTAGTGAGTAGTGAGTGCAGAGTAGTGAGTAGTGAGTGCAGAGTAGTGAGTAGTGAGTGCAGAGTAGTGAGTGCAGAGTAGTGAGTGCAGAGTAGTGAGTGCAGAGTAGTGAGTGCAGAGTAGTGAGTAGTGAGTTCAGAGTAGTGAGTAGTGAGTGCAGAGTAGTGAGTAGTGAGTGCAGAGTAGTGAGTAGTGAGTGCACAGTAGTGAGTGCAGATTGCAGAGTAGTGAGTGCAGAGTAGTGAGTGCAGAGTAGTGAGTGCAGAGTAGTGAGTGCAGAGTAGTGAGTAGTGAGTGCAGAGTAGTGAGTAGTGAGTGCAGAGTAGTGAGTGCAGAGTAGTGAGTAGTGAGTAGTGAGTGCAGAGTAGTGAGTGCAGAGTAGTGAGTAGTGAGTGCAGAGTAGTGAGTAGTGAGTGCAGAGTAGTGAGTGCAGAGTAGTGAGTAGTGAGTGCAGAGTAGTGAGTAGTGAGTAGTGAGTGCAGAGTAGTGAGTGCAGAGTAGTGAGTAGTGAGTGCAGAGTAGTGAGTAGTGAGTGCAGAGTAGTGAGTGCAGAGTAGTGAGTAGTGAGTGCAGAGTAGTGAGTAGTGAGTAGTGAGTGCAGAGTAGTGAGTGCAGAGTAGTGAGTGCAGAGTAGTGAGTAGTGAGTTCAGAGTAGTGAGTAGTGAGTGCAGAGTAGTGAGTAGTGAGTGCAGAGTAGTGAGTAGTGAGTGCAGAGTAGTGAGTAGTGAGTGCAGAGTAGTGAGTGCAGAGTAGTGAGTAGTGAGTGCAGAGTAGTGAGTAGTGAGTGCAGAGTAGTGAGTAGTGAGTGCAGAGTAGTGAGTAGTGAGTGCAGAGTAGTGAGTGCAGAGTAGTGAGTGCAGAGTAGTGAGTAGTGAGTTCAGAGTAGTGAGTGCAGAGTAGTGAGTGCAGATTGCAGAGTAGTGAGTGCAGAGTAATGAGTGCAGATTGCAGAGTAGTGAGTGCAGAGTAGTGAGTGCAGAGTAGTGAGTGCAGAGCAGTGAGTGCAGAGTAGTGAGTGCAGAGTAGTGAGTAGTGAGTGCAGAGTAGTGAGTAGTGAGTGCAGAGTAGTGAGTGCAGAGTAGTGAGTAGTGAGTAGTGAGTGCAGAGTAGTGAGTGCAGAGTAGTGAGTAGTGAGTGCAGAGTAGTGAGTAGTGAGTGCAGAGTAGTGAGTGCAGAGTAGTGAGTGCAGAGTAGTGAGTAGTGAGTTCAGAGTAGTGAGTAGTGAGTGCAGAGTAGTGAGTAGTGAGTGCAGAGTAGTGAGTGCAGAGAGTGCAGAGTAGTGAGTGCAGAGTAGTGAGTGCAGATTAGTGAGTGCATAGTAGTGAGTGCAGAGTAGTGAGTGCAGAGTAGTGAGTAGTGAGTTCTGAGTAGTGAGTGCAGAGTAGTGAGTAGTGTGTGCAGAGTAGTGAGTAGTGAGTAGTGAGTGCAGAGTAGTGAGTGCAGAGTAGTGAGTAGTGAGTGCAGAGTAGTGAGTAGTGAGTGCAGAGTAGTGAGTGCAGAGTAGTGAGTGCAGATTGCAGAGTAGTGAGTGCAGAGTAGTGAGTGCAGAGTAGTGAGTGCAGAGTAGTGAGTGCAGAGTAGTGAGTAGTGAGTTCAGAGTAGTGAGTGCAGAGTAGTGAGTGCAGATTGCAGAGTAGTGAGTGCAGAGTAATGAGTGCAGATTGCAGAGTAGTGAGTGCAGAGTAGTGAGTGCAGAGTAGTGAGTGCAGAGCAGTGAGTGCAGAGTAGTGAGTGCAGAGTAGTGAGTAGTGAGTGCAGAGTAGTGAGTAGTGAGTGCAGAGTAGTGAGTGCAGAGTAGTGAGTAGTGAGTAGTGAGTGCAGAGTAGTGAGTGCAGAGTAGTGAGTAGTGAGTGCAGAGTAGTGAGTAGTGAGTGCAGAGTAGTGAGTGCAGAGTAGTGAGTGCAGAGTAGTGAGTAGTGAGTTCAGAGTAGTGAGTAGTGAGTGCAGAGTAGTGAGTGCAGATTGCAGAGTAGTGAGTGCAGAGAGTGCAGAGTAGTGAGTGCAGAGTAGTGAGTGCAGATTAGTGAGTGCATAGTAGTGAGTGCAGAGTAGTGAGTGCAGAGTAGTGAGTAGTGAGTTCTGAGTAGTGAGTGCAGAGTAGTGAGTAGTGTGTGCAGAGTAGTGAGTAGTGAGTAGTGAGTGCAGAGTAGTGAGTGCAGAGTAGTGAGTAGTGAGTGCAGAGTAGTGAGTAGTGAGTGCAGAGTAGTGAGTGCAGAGTAGTGAGTGCAGATTGCAGAGTAGTGAGTGCAGAGTAGTGAGTGCAGAGTAGTGAGTGCAGAGTAGTGAGTGCAGAGTAGTGAGTGCAGAGTTGTGAGTGCAGAGTAGTGAGTAGTGAGTTCTGAGTAGTGAGTGCAGAGTAGTGAGTAGTGAGTGCAGAGTAGTGAGTAGTGAGTGCAGAGTAGTGAGTAGTGAGTGCAGAGTAGTGAGTAGTGAGTGCAGAATAGTGAGTGCAGAGTAGTGAGTGCAGAGTAGTGAGTATAGAGTTCAGAGTAGTGAGTAGTGAGTGCAGAGTAGTGAGTAGTGAGTGCAGAGTAGTGAGTGCAGAGTAGTGAGTGCAGAGTAGTGAGTGCAGAGTAGTGAGTGCAGAGTAGTGAGTAGTGAGTGCAGAGTAGTGAATAGTGAGTGCAGAGTAGTGAGTGCAGAGTAGTGAGTGCAGAGTAGTGAGTGCAGAGTAGTGAGTGCAGAGTAGTGAGTAGTGAGTTCTGAGTAGTGAGTGCAGAGTAGTGAGTAGTGAGTGCAGAGTAGTGAGTAGTGAGTAGTGAGTGCAGAGTAGTGAGTACAGATAGTAACTGTTCGAAGGCCAGTCGTGAGCTCAAGAAAGCTTTAAAAACAAAACCGAGAGATCCCTCAACCATCAGGGTGTTGCGGGCTGAGTATAAAAAGTCTCTTGCCACTCGCAAACGTGCTGTTAAGAAAAACGTTTGGGAGTCCTTGTTAGATCCAGAGATACTAAAAAACTGTTCTAAGTTCTGGGAGATCATTAACAAGCCCTTATTTGATCATTCCAGCATTTTAAGTACAGGCACCAATATCCCAGAAGAAGTTTGGATTAACCACTTCAGTTCCATTTTTAAAGGTAACGGTTCCCAGGTACAATGTAGTCCAAAAGAAATTAGTGAAAAATCCTTGCTCTTCACAATTGATGAGGTAATAAAGGGCATAGAAGGCCTATCGAACAACAAGGCCCCAGGACCTGACGGTCTCCCCCCTGATCTCTTCAAATCTTGTATAACACTCTGGGCACCGGTCCTTACAGCTGTTCTTAATGCTGCTGTGCTCTGTGGATGCCCAAAATCATGGGGGGTATCCACTATCGTACCTATTTTTAAAAAAGGTGACCGCAGTAGCCCTGCCTGCTATCGACCAATATCTTTAATAAACTCCGTGGTTAAAGTTGTGGGAGGAGTAATATTGAATAGATTGGTCAGATGGTCAGAAGAAAATAATATAATATCTTCAATCCAGTATGGATTCAGGCCTGGTCATTCCACGATTTCACAATGTTTAAACTTATACCTCATCATCGCGAAGTATACCAAGGCCCGAAGAGGTACGATCCACATGGCGTTCATGGATCTTTCCTCGGCTTTCGATTGTGTGAGCCGGGGAAAACTCTGGGACGCCATGCTAAAAATGGGTGTGGACCCAAACCTGGTCGATTTGTTAGATGATATGCACTCGGACACCAATGCAAATGTCAGATTCACCCAGGACCTGAATGTGACCAAAGACTTTGGGGTGCATCTTGGTGTCCGTCAAGGCTGCATCCTGGCCCCATTTCTTTTTAACTTGTACATAAATGATCTGGAAGAGCATCTTTTAAGCACCAAGACGGATTTTCCGTATATAGGCCGTAGGGGGCTGCCAGTCCTTTTATATGCGGACGACGCAGTTCTCCTATCAAGAACAGCAAACGGACTTCAAATCTTATTAGATTCCTTCCATTCTTTTATGACCTCAAGAGAGTTAAGCATTAACAACTCTAAATCATACATAATGAAGGTCGGACAGGGAAATAAAAAAGTAAACGGCTTAAATGTAAACGGTGTACGTATTCCTACCACACATACATTTTCCTATCTCGGGGTCCTTTTTGACAGTCAATTAAACTGGGGTCCCGTGATTGAAAAAAAGAAGGGAGAAGTCACTAGGGTAAACGCGGCAATAATGGACTTTTCTAAGAAAGTGGGCAATAGTCCAGTTGCCGCCTTACTCCAACTTTATCAAGCAAAGAGTATCTCCACAGCGTGTTATGGTAGTGAAATTTGGGGTTATGTTTCTCCAGATCCCCTACAGACTGTTGAGAATAATTTTTTGAAATTAGTATTAAGGGTTCCCAGGGGAACGGCCAACTTCTCCGTGCACGAGGAACTGGGGGTTTCTTTCGTAAGTGACAAGATTGCTGTTAATCCCATGTTATGCTGGATGAATTGTTGGTTAAATGATAACATTCCACTCACCCAGCTTATTTTAAGAGAGTCACTCACATGGGATAACAGGATGAAGGTTCCCTGGTTAAAGTATCTTTCTAAGTGCTTTGCAGATCTAGGTCGCCCTGATCTCTTTTCATCTCCTGAATCGATCACTAAACAGGATGTTATAACGGTCAAGAAAGCTTTTATTGATCATAGAATTCAAGATAGGGAATCACGTGAGCTCAAAAAAGAAAGTGTTCGTAATCATGTATTAGTAAAGAGCACCCTGCTCATGGAACCCTATTTATCCTGGCAATTGTCCAGTTATGATCGTTTCTTACTGATCAGGTTCAGGTTTAATCTGTTTCATTTTTTGCTGGCTGTACCTAGGGGTTCTCATCGTGGACAAGTGTTGCCGGCTTGTGGCTGCGACGACATGTCTCCACAAGACCTGGCACACTTTCTTTTCTTTTGTCCCTTTTATACTGTACCGAGGAATCTATATTTAAAACCCTGTCTGAAAAAACTAAATTTTATACAATACCGTCCTGCACTGCACTTTCTACAGTTATTAAGTTGTGAATATTCTTTGTACTTATGTAGTTTTTTAAAATTGGCAGTAAAATTTAGAAATAGTATGGAAGGATAAAAATAATATATGAATTGCTATTACCTCTTTTTTTATAATGGACTCCGCTAAATACTCCGAATGCTGTTGTATATTTGTCTTCACCTGCTCATTTTACAACTGTATTTTATTCTTATGTATTAACGTGTTCTTTTTAAATGTAGTGTAAATGCTTTTATGGTTGTCAATTCGCACAACCGAATAAAGTTTATTGACTTGACTTGACTTGAGTGCAGAGTAGTGAGTAGTGAGTGCAGAGTAGTGAGTAGTGAGTGCAGAGTAGTGGGTGCAGAGTAGTGAGTGCAGATTGCAGAGTAGTGAGTGCAGAGTAGTGAGTGCAGAGTAGTGAGTGCAGAGTTGTGAGTGCAGAGTAGTGAGTAGTGAGTTCTGAGTAGTGAGTGCAGAGTAGTGAGTAGTGAGTGCAGAGTAGTGAGTAGTGAGTGCAGAGTAGTGAGTAGTGAGTGCAGAGTAGTGAGTAGTGAGTGCAGAGTAGTGAGTGCAGAGTAGTGAGTGCAGAGTAGTGAGTAGTGAGTGCAGAGTAGTGAGTGCAGAGTAGTGAGTAGTGATTGCAGAGTAGTGAGTGCAGAGTAGTGAGTAGTGAGTAGTGAGTGCAGAGTAGTGAGTGCAGAGTAGTGAGTATTGAGTGCAGATTGGTGAGTAGTGAGTGCAGAGTAGTGAGTGCAGAGTAGTGAGTGCAGTGTAGTGAGTGCAGAGTAGTGAGTGCAGAGTAGTGAGTAGTGAGTTCAGAGTAGTGAGTAGTGAGTGCAGAGTAGTGAGTAGTGAGTGCAGAGTAGTGAGTGCAGAGTAGTGAGTGCAGATTGCAGAGTAGTGAGTGCAGAGTAGTGAGTGCAGATTGCAGAGTAGTGAGTGCAGAGTAGTGAGTGCAGAGTAGTGAGTGCAGAGTAGTGAGTGCAGAGTAGTGAGTAGTGAGTGCAGAGTAGTGAGTAGTGAGTGCGGAGTAGTGAGTAGTGAGTGCAGAGTAGTGAGTGCAGAGTAGTGAGTAGTGAGTAGTGAGTGCAGAGTAGTAAGTGCAGAGTAGTGAGTAGTGAGTGCAGAGTAGTGAGTGCAGAGTAGTGAGTAGTGAGTGCAGAGTAGTGAGTGCAGAGTAGTGAGTGCAGAGTAGTGAGTAGTGAGTTCATAGTAGTGAGTAGTGAGTGCAGAGTAGTGAGTAGTGAGTGCAGAGTAGTGAGTATTGAGTGCAGAGTAGTGAGTAGTGAGTAGTGAGTGCAGAGTAGTGAGTAGTGAGTGCAGAGTAGTGAGTAGTGAGTAGTGAGTGCAGAGTAGTGAGTAGTGAGTGCAGAGTAGTGAGTAGTGAGTGCAGAGTAGTGAGTAGTGAGTGCAGAGTAGTGAGTGCAGATTGCAGAGTAGTGAGTGCAGAGTAGTGAGTGCAGAGTAGTGAGTGCAGATTAGTGAGTGCAGAGTAGTGAGTGCAGAGTAGTGAGTGCAGAGTAGTGAGTAGTGAGTTCTGAGTAGTGAGTGCAGAGTAGTGAGTAGTGTGTGCAGAGTAGTGAGTAGTGAGTAGTGAGTGCAGAGTAGTGAGTGCAGAGTAGTGAGTAGTGAGTGCAGAGTAGTGAGTAGTGAGTGCAGAGTAGTGAGTGCAGAGTAGTGAGTGCAGATTGCAGAGTAGTGAGTGCAGAGTAGTGAGTGCAGAGTAGTGAGTGCAGAGTAGTGAGTGCAGAGTAGTGAGTGCAGAGTTGTGAGTGCAGAGTAGTGAGTAGTGAGTTCTGAGTAGTGAGTGCAGAGTAGTGAGTAGTGAGTGCAGAGTAGTGAGTAGTGAGTGCAGAGTAGTGAGTAGTGAGTGCAGAGTAGTGAGTGCAGAGTAGTGAGTGCAGAGTAGTGAGTGCAGAGTAGTGAGTGCAGAGTAGTGAGTGCAGAGTAGTGAGTGCAGAGTAGTGAGTAGTGAGTGCAGAGTAGTGAGTAGTGTTAGACCTGGCACCTTGGCGTGAGTTTCCCTTCCACTTTTTGCTGATGTGCCTCAGATGTTTTTGCTGGTGTCCGCTGCTCAGGGCACTGCGCCACGGCCAATCCGTGCCGCAGTGCAAGTGCTCCCAATATAAAATGTAACTGTGATTGGTATACCTGATGTTGGACAGGCCACATGACGGGCCGCTCTCCCCCGGCTCGACCAAGCCCGAGCCAGTCATACAAGCACCACACACCACCATTGCACGTCCTACGTCCCCTCAGGGACACCTGCCCTCGAGCATGATAACCTCGTGGGTCCGACCCACGGCCGACCCACGCGCCCAGCCCGGGCCGCCATCTTGGACACTTCGCCACGAGGCCGCCTGGCCCCCGATCGACCTCAACCCCGGGCCTAGCCCGGCCTCAGACATTCCGGCACCACCCTCCACCCAGGAGGTGAGCGGACTACTTGGCAAGTCAATGGGAGAAAGAGGTGCCGATGGCTCTCCCCCGCCAAGTGCCGCTCGCCCATCGCCTCCCCGGGCGCTGGCTCCACCCCCCTGCTGGGTGTCTGGACTCCCTCATCCCGGACCTCCCGACCTCCAAGTGCGAGGGTCCGGACATCAAAGCACGCCAGCCCTATAACTGGGGCAGCTCCAGAACAGGAAGGCAGTTGTATCTTGGAGTCGAGAGACGAAAGAAGAACTCATCCTGGACGGACTACTGGCGCTGCCGTAGCTCTGTCCTGTGCACCATCATCCTGCCTGTTGGCGCTGCCACAGCCGTCGTAACCTTCATCCTTCACCGTCGTCCGGATCTGCTGGCGAGGCCGCGGACCGTTGTAACTGTCATCTGCATCGGGACCTGCTTGGCTTCTCCACGGCCCGTCGACCATCCTTCATCCATATCGGGACCTGCTTGGCTTCTCCACGGCCCGCCGACCACCCTTCATCCATCTCGGGACCTGCTTGGCTCCTCCACGGCCCGTTCAGCAACCACGCCGAGCTCGAGGATTGAGAGCTATTGAACTCATTGGTAACTAAGACTGTCCCGCTACCCTTTTCCTCAACCAGAGATCAGAACCGAGGGGACCCCTGAGTCCAGACCTCCTTGTATTATATCAACGTAACCTAAGAAGTGCATATAAAGTCTCGTTAACCTTCAATCTTGTGTGGTGTCCGTCTGTGGGGGGGAAGTTACTTATCTGTACAGTCGTTGGAGACGGCTCTCCCTGGAGACCTCTCCCCGTAATCTCGGCCGACCCTCCCGGTCCGTCTAACATTGGTGGCCAGCGGCGCGATCCGAATCACCGCATAACGTACAGAGAGTAGCTCACCCCACAACGAACAACAATGTCGACTAAAGAGAGCGGATCAACTGAGAAGTTCCAAATGGAAAAGCTAGAGGAATACAGCCATCGTGAACTAAAGCAGTTCTGCATCGAACTAGGTATCGCTACCACCGGACTAAGTACCAAGGACGATTTTAAGCATGCCCTAGAATCTTGGGCAGAGACCGGGGATGTCGAAGCCCCGGAGCAAAGCACCGCGAAAAAGACCAACACGGCCCCTGAAGAGCAAAGAACGGGTCTCTCGCAAGACGAGATCCAAGAAAGAGAAAAAGCCCGACTACACGAACTTGAAATGGCCCGACTCAAGATGGACATAGAACTCAAATTGGCCGAGCAAAAAATAAACTTAGAGCACCTTCGCCTCCGAGAAGAAAGAGAGGAGAAACAGAGGCAAAGGGAGCTCGAGGAAAAAAGACTAACGTACGAGCACGAGCGGAACCTAGCCGAGATCAACCTGCGCAAACAGAATAAAGAATTAGGGGTGCCCGACAGACCGTCCACCCCCGGGACCACGGACAAAAAAGTGCACATCCCCAAGGATGTGGTCCGAGAATATTTTCGAGAAGACGACATCCAGCAATGGTTTAAGGCATATGAAATCGCGATGACTGCGCACCGGATCGATAGAGCCGACTGGGGAGCCGGCCTATGGGGCAAATTCCTCAATGAGGGCCGCGATACTCTGTTACAGCTCCCAGACCACCAGATGACCTCCTACGACCATATGAAAGCGGCCCTCCTCACTCGCTATGGCCTCACGCCCGAGATGTACCGTCAGAGGTTCCGAGACTGCACACGCATTCCAGGTACAACTTGGGTGGACTATGTAACGTACTTCAGCCGAGCCTTCGAAGGCTGGATCAGAGGGAACAACGTCACGACCTACGAGCAGTTGTTCAATCTGATGGTATGGGAGCATCTGTCCAACAACTGCTTCATTGAACTACGCCAACACCTCCTCGACAGCAAGTTAACCGATCCCCGGCAGCTCGCAGCCGAAGCTGACCGGTGGGAGATCACCCGAGTGGGCCGGAATGGGTCCTACGAGCAGAACAGGAACAACAATGGTCACCACCGATCCAGAGGAGGAGGAGGGGGCCAAGGACGAGGAAGAGACAACACTCCGGCCGCCCCCACTACCAGCACCACCCCCCCGGCCAACCGGGGCAGCACCCCGGCGCGACCGGGATACAGAGCCAATGTTACATGTCACCGATGCCAACGAGTAGGCCACTATGCAAATGACCCAAGCTGCCCGCAGTATCCGAGCCCAAGACCCCGCCAGGTGGCCGCCGCGGCACTAGGGGAAGAACAGATCTCCGAGGAACCAGAAACAGACGAGCAAGAGTATCAAGGGTGGGAGCCAGCCGCCATGACTCTCGCGTGCTTAGGGGGAAGAGACATGGTCCCGCGGGTCCCCCTACCCGCTAACACCCAGAAGTACAGCCAATGGGTGAGCATCAATGGACAACGGGCCGAAGCCCTTCGAGACACCGGGGCCAGTGTGACAGCCGTCCGCTGTCATCTGGTGACCCCAGAACAATATCTACCGAACATTCTCTGCCCTGTACGATCAGCCGACAACTCGGAGAGTCTGTGTCGGATGGCCTGCGTCCCCTTTGAGTGGGGAGGGGTCTCCGGCATGTTGAAAGTAACGGTCCGAGACGACGCCCCCGTGGACTGCCTCCTCGGAAATGACCTGGAAAGCTCCCCGTGGGCAGCCGTGGAGCGAAAAGAACACTTGGGGATGTTGGGCGTCCCAGACTGGGCGTGCGTCACCACCCGGTCTATGGCCGCCCGTGCCAACCATCACCCGGAAGAACCAGAATGGCCGGCGCCTCCGCCTCCGGTCGCCCCCGCCGAGACCCCCGACCAGGGCATCCCCCTCGAACCTGCTCAACCTTCCGACCTTGCTAATCTCGACCAGTGGGCTCAAGAAGGGGGGCCCACACAAGAACAATTTCGTCAGGAGCAGAAGACCTGTCCCTCCCTTGAGGGACTCCGACAACAAGCGCTCGCCCAAAGCGCCGGGGATACCTCCGGAACTCATTGGGTCTACTGGGACAATGACCTACTGTACAGCGAGCAACGAATCGCCGAGCTGGGGGCCAACCGAGTACTAGTGGTGCCACTCCGCTTTAGAGACTTCCTGCTAAATCTGGCCCACGATGTCCCCCTGGCAGGGCACCTGGGACAAGATAAAACCTACAGCCGCCTAGTGACCCACTTCTTCTGGCCGAAAATGAGAAACGATGTGCACCAGCATTGCCGATCTTGCCCCACGTGCCAAGCCAGTGGGAAGAGCGGCCGCAAATTAAAGGCCCCCCTGCAACCCTTTCCCGTAGTCACGACCCCATTTGAGAGGGTCGGAATAGACATTGTGGGACCCCTAGACCCACGTACAAGACAAGGCCATCGCTTCATCCTAGTACTAGTGGACCACGCCACCCGCTACCCTGAGGCTATTCCTCTCCGGACCGTCACAGCCCCAGTGGTCGGCAGGGCCCTGATGGGGATCTTCTCCCGTGTGGGGTTCCCCCGAGAAGTCGTCAGTGACAGAGGCACGAACTTTATTTCCAAATACATGAAGTCCCTCTGGCAACAGTGTGGGGTCACCTACCGCTTCACGACCCCCTATCACCCCCAAGGAAACGGACTTGTTGAGCGGTTCAATCGCACTCTAAAAGGGATGATCGGGGGATTGGAAGAACCCCTCCGTCGCCAGTGGGACGTGCTGCTGCCGTGCCTCCTCTTCGCCTACCGGGAGGTCCCACAGAAGTCCCTAGGCTTCAGCCCATTCGAGCTGCTCTATGGGCACCCAGTACGGGGGCCACTCAGCCTGATCAAAGAAGGCTGGGAGTTGCCTCCGGCCAAGAGTCCTCCAGATGTCTTCCGGTACCTCCTCACCCTCCGCAACCAGTCCCAGCGGTTCAGAGACCTAGCGAAAGCCAACCTAGAGGCCAGTCAAGAGGACATGAAGAGATGGTATGACCAGAACGCCTCATCTATTGAATTCGAGCCGGGGCAACAGGTCTGGGTAATGTCCCCCACAGAACCGTGCGCTCTCCAAGACAAATGGACGGGACCCTTCAAAGTAATCGAGCGCAAGGGACCCGCCACCTATCTGATCGATATGGAGTCCGCCCGGAATCCGCTCCGAGTCCTCCACACCAACAGACTGAAACCCCACTTTGCACGAACAGAACTCAGCCTCTTGATGGCCACAGACAACGGGGTTGAGGACGACTCCGAGCCTCTCCCTGACCTCTTGCGGACCCAGGAGCAAGACGGCTCCGTGGATGGGGTCCGACTCTCGGAGACCCTCTCCCAGGAACAACGCCAAGAGTGCCAAGCCCTCCTATCACGGTTTGCCAGCCTGTTCTCCCTCACCCCAGGTGTCACTTCCTGGTGTGTGCACGATGTGGACACCGGAGACAGCCCTCCTATCCGCCACCGGGCCTACCGCGTACCTGATCGGGTACGGGCCTGCATCCAGGCGGAAGTAACTAAGATGCTCACGCTCGGGGTCATCGAGCCCTCCGACAGTCCATGGGCCAGCCCGGTCGTACTGGTCCCCAAAGCAGCCGCCCCCGGAACCACACCCGAACTCCGGTTCTGTGTCGACTACCGGGGCCTGAATGAAGTCACCAGAACGGACGCACACCCCATCCCCCGGGCAGATGAACTGGTCGACCGAATGGGCGCTGCCCGCTACCTCAGCATCTTCGATCTAACGGCAGGATATTGGCAGATCGGCCTCACACCCCGAGCACAAGAACGTTCTGCCTTCTCCACCCCCGATGGCCACTATCACTTCACGGTCATGCCCTTCGGCATGAAAAATGCCCCAGCGACGTTCCAACGGCTCGTCAATCAGGTCCTGGCGGGGCTCGAAGAGTTCAGCGCCGCCTACCTGGACGACATCGCTGTGTACAGCCACCACTGGACCGAGCACCTCCACCACCTCCAAGCAGTGTTGCAAGCCCTTCAGCGAGCTGGCCTCACGATCAAGGCCAGCAAATGTCAAATTGGACAAGGGTCAGTGACCTACCTCGGACACCAAGTGGGAAGCGGTCTAGTGGCCCCTCTTCAACTGAAAATTGCCGCCATCCAGAACTGGCAACCCCCTAACACTCAAACTGAGGTGCGAGCCTTCCTGGGCCTCACGGGCTACTACCGAAGGTTCGTGAAAGACTATGGTACCATCGTGGGGCCTCTCACCGAACTCACGTCGAAAAATCAGCCCAAGAAGGTGAACTGGACCCCAGAGTGTCAAGCGGCCTTCGAACAGCTAAAGGCCGCCATGTGTTCCGCTCCTGTACTCCAGGCCCCAGACTACAGCCGGGAGTTCGTCGTCCAGACGGATGCCTCCGACCAGGGCATTGGGGCGGTCCTGTCCCAGGTGAACACCGAAGGCCTTGATCAACCGGTGGCCTTCATCAGCCGGAGACTCCTACCACGGGAGCAACGCTGGAGCACCATAGAGAGGGAAGCCTTCGCTGTGGTATGGGCCCTCAAGAAGCTCCGACCCTACCTTTTTGGCACCCACTTCCGGGTGCAGACTGACCACCGACCCCTGCAGTGGTTGATGCATATGCGGGGGGAAAACCCAAAACTGCTACGCTGGTCCATCTCCTTGCAAGGTATGGACTTTACCGTTGAACACCGGCCTGGGTCTGACCACGCCAACGCGGATGGCCTGTCCCGGTTTTTCCGCCTCGACGAAGAGAGTCCCCAAGAGGATGGGTAACTCTCCCCGCCTTCAGCTGGGGGGGACGCATGTTGGACAGGCCACATGACGGGCCGCTCTCCCCCGGCTCGACCAAGCCCGAGCCAGTCATACAAGCACCACACACCACCATTGCACGTCCTACGTCCCCTCAGGGACACCTGCCCTCGAGCATGATAACCTCGTGGGTCCGACCCACGGCCGACCCACGCGCCCAGCCCGGGCCGCCATCTTGGACACTTCGCCACGAGGCCGCCTGGCCCCCGATCGACCTCAACCCCGGGCCTAGCCCGGCCTCAGACATTCCGGCACCACCCTCCACCCAGGAGGTGAGCGGACTACTTGGCAAGTCAATGGGAGAAAGAGGTGCCGATGGCTCTCCCCCGCCAAGTGCCGCTCGCCCATCGCCTCCCCGGGCGCTGGCTCCACCCCCCTGCTGGGTGTCTGGACTCCCTCATCCCGGACCTCCCGACCTCCAAGTGCGAGGGTCCGGACATCAAAGCACGCCAGCCCTATAACTGGGGCAGCTCCAGAACAGGAAGGCAGTTGTATCTTGGAGTCGAGAGACGAAAGAAGAACTCATCCTGGACGGACTACTGGCGCTGCCGTAGCTCTGTCCTGTGCACCATCATCCTGCCTGTTGGCGCTGCCACAGCCGTCGTAACCTTCATCCTTCACCGTCGTCCGGATCTGCTGGCGAGGCCGCGGACCGTTGTAACTGTCATCTGCATCGGGACCTGCTTGGCTTCTCCACGGCCCGTCGACCATCCTTCATCCATATCGGGACCTGCTTGGCTTCTCCACGGCCCGCCGACCACCCTTCATCCATCTCGGGACCTGCTTGGCTCCTCCACGGCCCGTTCAGCAACCACGCCGAGCTCGAGGATTGAGAGCTATTGAACTCATTGGTAACTAAGACTGTCCCGCTACCCTTTTCCTCAACCAGAGATCAGAACCGAGGGGACCCCTGAGTCCAGACCTCCTTGTATTATATCAACGTAACCTAAGAAGTGCATATAAAGTCTCGTTAACCTTCAATCTTGTGTGGTGTCCGTCTGTGGGGGGGAAGTTACTTATCTGTACAGTCGTTGGAGACGGCTCTCCCTGGAGACCTCTCCCCGTAATCTCGGCCGACCCTCCCGGTCCGTCTAACACCTGATTGGTTCATTGGATTTACTGTCAGTCCCCAGTAAAGTGCACCAGGAGTGCCAGGGCTTGTGAATGCCAATACTGCTAGTGGGCCTGCAGCGCTGGTTGCGCCACCCACAGAAGCAGCCTGTTAAAATGTGTCTAGGGTCTGCCACTGCAGACCCTGCGTGCAGTCTGGTATTGTCATGCTGGCTGGGCAAGTGCACCCACTTGCCAGCCCTAAACCTTCCCTTGACTTCATATTAGTCACCCCTATGGTAGGCCAAAGGGCAGGGTGCATTGTGAGTGTAAGGTAGGACATGCTCTGATGTGTGTGGCATGTCCTAATAGTGAATTACAGCCAAATTCGTTTTTCACTATTGTAAGGCTACCTGCTCCCTTTAGGCCAGAATGGGCTGCTGGAATTATTACACTCTATAATCCCAGCAGGCTCAGGGAACATGGTAGAAATTAATGTTTAGTATGCCTGAACTCAGAATAATAAAATACTTCTTTTAGTAAAGTTTATTTTAATATCCTGTGTTTGCAAATGCTACTTTTAGAAAGTTAGCATTTGCTTGCCTAACCATTTCAGCCCGCCTCTGATAGTTTGTGTATCTGACTGTCTGGGATGTGTGAGCCTCTCGCGCTCGTGGCTCAAGGTGGGGGGGGGTTAGGCGGAGTCATTCTGGCTCAAAAAGGCGTCGGGGCGGCCCACTGCCACCCGGGGCCGCCCTGAAGGCGGAATGCGCCCTGGTGCACTCACTCGCCCGGAGATCCCGCCACCGCCAGCTTCTACTCACCGGCTCGGGGCAGGACAGGGACGGCAGCCCCCCCCTTCACTCACCGGGACTCGCTGGTTTCCTCTCTGCGGTGGGACTCCTGTCCAGGTGCGGCCACTCTGGCGGTAGCACTCCTCTCCATGTTGGCGGCCCCGGGCTCTCCATATCTCACTGGAGCCCCGGGCCGCGAGACAACATCTCTCGGCCGGCTGTTCGTTTCTTTTTCCCGGCGGCAGCGGGCAGCCAATCGGTGCGCGGCGGCAGGCGGGACTTCCCTCCAAAACCGGAAGTCCCGCCCCGCGTCAGGCACAGTAGTGCCTGGCTTCCTGTTTTGCGGCGCTCGGGCCGCGGCGGTGATTCTCGGGGGCATTTAAGAGGGGTGAGCACCCTCGAAGTGAAAAATCAAGATGCGGCCATAATCGGGGTGGCACCCGACTTTAAATAATTAAATAAGCGGGGCAATGCCGGGTGGGCACCGGCTTTAAAATAACCATAAAGCGAGGTGGGCACTCGTAACCACACAACGAGTGCAGCAGAACTCCACAAATGCCGGGTGGGCACCGGCTTGGCAAACAAAGCGCTCTCAGCGCGCTGTGGCAGAAAGGAAGCGCTCCCAAGCGCTTAGTAGACACTCCAGCGCTCCCAGGCGCTTTAGGGCATTCCACAGTCCAGCAAAGGTCCATTAGGAGTCCAGGGGCTGGGCTGGGCTGGGCCCAGGGAGGCAAGCCTTCCCCCGGGCCCCAGCAGCAGCATGCCCCTGGTCAGATTCAAGTGTCAGAACAAGAACATCTTCATGGGGTCACAGCCCCTCTTTTATACACCTTTTCCCTTTTGTCTGTAGGTGCAGGGTGGGGGCAGAACCAGTCGCAGCTGGTCTGTGAGCACTGTTGATGGCTCAACCACCCCTTTCATTCATCAGGCAGGCTAGGGTCATCAGTCGCACCACAGGGGGCGGAGCCAGCATTGTGTGGGGAAAACCCAGCCCCATTCAGGACACAGGCGCAGCCCCTCCCTCACATCAGCATGCTAATCTCTCCATTCACCACCGGGGCAGACCCACACAGACTTCCTGGAGCCTGGCATCCCAGCCAGCTCCAGCCAATCACACGCCAGCACCTTCACAGCACATACACAGTCATGTCTAGAAGTGGCGCTTCCGCACAAGACACAACCATGTCACATACATCGTTGCGAAGCATTCACTCTCCCGAGTTCGCACATACCAAACTTGACCACGCACGCCTCACGCATCAGGAACTACCAGGGACACAGACATTCCCCATGCATTCCTATGGGAGAGCAGGCCAATCTCACACACGCACTCAGGGAGAGGACGCACTTTACACTGCGCCACAGTGTCAAAGTGCGCAAAGACCAGAAATCACTAGGCAAAAAGTTCAGGGGTGAACCTGCCAGAAGGGCCAAGTCCAACAAGTAGTTAGTGCAGAGTAGTGAGTGCAGAGTAGTGAGTGCAGAGTAGTGAGTGCAGAGTAGTGAGTAGTGAGTTCAGAGTAGTGAGTAGTGAGTGCAGAGTAGTGAGTAGTGAGTGCAGAGTAGTGAGTAGTGAGTGCAGAGTAGTGAGTGCAGAGTAGTGAGTAGTGAGTTCAGAGTAGTGAGTAGTGAGTGCAGAGTAGTGAGTAGTGAGTGCAGAGTAGTGAGTATTGAGTGCAGAGTAGTGAGTAGTGAGTAGTGAGTGCAGAGTAGTGAGTAGTGAGTGCAGAGTAGTGAGTAGTGAGTAGTGAGTGCAGAGTAGTGAGTAGTGAGTGCACAGTAGTGATCAGTGAGTGCAGAGTAGTGAGTAGTGAGTGCAGAGTAGTGAGTGCAGATTGCAGAGTAGTGAGTGCAGAGTAGTGACTGCAGAGTAGTGAGTGCAGATTAGTGAGTGCAGAGTAGTGAGTGCAGAGTAGTGAGTGCAGAGTAGTGAGTAGTGAGTTCTGAGTAGTGAGTGCAGAGTAGTGAGTAGTGAGTGCAGAGTAGTGAGTAGTGAGTAGTGAGTGCAGAGTAGTGAGTAGTGAGTGCAGAGTAGTGAGTGCAGAGTAGTGAGTAGTGAGTGCAGAGTAGTGAGTAGTGAGTAGTGAGTGCAGAGTAGTGAGTGCAGAGTAGTGAGTGCAGAGTAGTGAGTAGTGAGTTCAGAGTAGTGAGTAGTGAGTGCAGAGTAGTGAGTAGTGAGTGCAGAGTAGTGAGTAGTGAGTGCAGAGTAGTGAGTAGTGAGTGCAGAGTAGTGAGTGCAGAGTAGTGAGTAGTGAGTGCAGAGTAGTGAGTGCAGAGTAGTGAGTAGTGAGTGCAGAGTAGTGAGTAGTGAGTGCAGAGTAGTGAGTAGTGAGTGCAGAGTAGTGAGTGCAGAGTAGTGAGTGCAGAGTAGTGAGTAGTGAGTTCAGAGTAGTGAGTGCAGAGTAGTGAGTGCAGATTGCAGAGTAGTGAGTGCAGAGTAGTGAGTGCAGATTGCAGAGTAGTGAGTGCAGAGTAGTGAGTGCAGAGTAGTGAGTGCAGAGTAGTGAGTAGTGAGTGCAGAGTAGTGAGTAGTGAGTGCAGAGTAGTGAGTGCAGAGTAGTGAGTAGTGAGTAGTGAGTGCAGAGTAGTGAGTGCAGAGTAGTGAGTAGTGAGTGCAGAGTAGTGAGTAGTGAGTGCAGAGTAGTGAGTAGTGAGTGCAGAGTAGTGAGTGCAGAGTAGTGAGTGCAGAGTAGTGAGTAGTGAGTTCAGAGTAGTGAGTAGTGAGTGCAGAGTAGTGAGTAGTGAGTGCAGAGTAGTGAGTATTGAGTGCAGAGTAGTGAGTAGTGAGTAGTGAGTGCAGAGTAGTGAGTAGTGAGTGCAGAGTAGTGAGTAGTGAGTGCAGAGTAGTGAGTGCAGAGTAGTGAGTGCAGATTGCAGAGTAGTGAGTGCAGAGTAGTGAGTGCAGAGTAGTGAGTGCAGAGTAGTGAGTGCAGATTAGTGAGTGCAGAGTAGTGAGTGCAGAGTAGTGAGTGCAGAGTAGTGAGTAGTGAGTTCTGAGTAGTGAGTGCAGAGTAGTGAGTAGTGTGTGCAGAGTAGTGAGTAGTGAGTAGTGAGTGCAGAGTAGTGAGTGCAGAGTAGTGAGTAGTGAGTGCAGAGTAGTGAGTAGTGAGTGCAGAGTAGTGAGTGCAAAGTAGTGAGTGCAGATTGCAGAGTAGTGAGTGCAGAGTAGTGAGTGCAGAGTAGTGAGTGCAGAGTAGTGAGTGCAGAGTTGTGAGTGCAGAGTTGTGAGTGCAGAGTAGTGAGTAGTGAGTTCTGAGTAGTGAGTGCAGAGTAGTGAGTAGTGAGTGCAGAGTAGTGAGTAGTGAGTGCAGAGTAGTGAGTAGTGAGTGCAGAGTAGTGAGTAGTGAGTGCAGAGTAGTGAGTGCAGAGTAGTGAGTGCAGAGTAGTGAGTAGTGAGTTCAGAGTAGTGAGTAGTGAGTGCAGAGTAGTGAGTAGTGAGTGCAGAGTAGTGAGTGCAGAGTAGTGAGTGCAGAGTAGTGAGTGCAGAGTAGTGAGTGCAGAGTAGTGAGTAGTGAGTGCAGAGTAGTGAATAGTGAGTGCAGAGTAGTGAGTGCAGAGTAGTGAGTGCAGAGTAGTGAGTGCAGAGTAGTGAGTGCAGAGTAGTGAGTAGTGAGTTCTGAGTAGTGAGTGCAGAGTAGTGAGTAGTGAGTGCAGAGTAGTGAGTAGTGAGTAGTGAGTGCAGAGTAGTGAGTGCAGAGTAGTGAGTAGTGAGTGCAGAGTAGTGAGTAGTGAGTGCAGAGTAGTGGGTGCAGAGTAGTGAGTGCAGATTGCAGAGTAGTGAGTGCAGAGTAGTGAGTGCAGAGTAGTGAGTGCAGAGTTGTGAGTGCAGAGTAGTGAGTAGTGAGTTCTGAGTAGTGAGTGCAGAGTAGTGAGTAGTGAGTGCAGAGTAGTGAGTAGTGAGTGCAGAGTAGTGAGTAGTGAGTGCAGAGTAGTGAGTGCAGAGTAGTGAGTGCAGAGTAGTGAGTAGTGAGTGCAGAGTAGTGAGTGCAGAGTAGTGAGTAGTGATTGCAGAGTAGTGAGTGCAGAGTAGTGAGTAGTGAGTAGTGAGTGCAGAGTAGTGAGTGCAGAGTAGTGAGTATTGAGTGCAGATTGGTGAGTAGTGAGTGCAGAGTAGTGAGTGCAGAGTAGTGAGTGCAGTGTAGTGAGTGCAGAGTAGTGAGTGCAGAGTAGTGAGTAGTGAGTTCAGAGTAGTGAGTAGTGAGTGCAGAGTAGTGAGTAGTGAGTGCAGAGTAGTGAGTGCAGAGTAGTGAGTGCAGAGTAGTGAGTGCAGATTGCAGAGTAGTGAGTGCAGAGTAGTGAGTGCAGATTGCAGAGTAGTGAGTGCAGAGTAGTGAGTGCAGAGTAGTGAGTGCAGAGTAGTGAGTGCAGAGTAGTGAGTGCAGAGTAGTGAGTAGTGAGTGCAGAGTAGTGAGTAGTGAGTGCAGAGTAGTGAGTAGTGAGTGCAGAGTAGTGAGTGCAGAGTAGTGAGTAGTGAGTAGTGAGTGCAGAGTAGTAAGTGCAGAGTAGTGAGTAGTGAGTGCAGAGTAGTGAGTAGTGAGTGCAGAGTAGTGAGTAGTGAGTGCAGAGTAGTGAGTGCAGAGTAGTGAGTAGTGAGTTCAGAGTAGTGAGTAGTGAGTGCAGAGTAGTGAGTAGTGAGTGCAGAGTAGTGAGTATTGAGTGCAGAGTAGTGAGTAGTGAGTAGTGAGTGCAGAGTAGTGAGTAGTGAGTGCAGAGTAGTGAGTAGTGAGTAGTGAGTGCAGAGTAGTGAGTAGTGAGTGCAGAGTAGTGAGTAGTGAGTGCAGAGTGGTGAGTAGTGAGTGCAGAGTAGTGAGTGCAGATTGCAGAGTAGTGAGTGCAGAGTAGTGAGTGCAGAGTAGTGAGTGCAGATTAGTGAGTGCAGAGTAGTGAGTGCAGAGTAGTGAGTGCAGAGTAGTGAGTAGTGAGTTCTGAGTAGTGAGTGCAGAGTAGTGAGTAGTGTGTGCAGAGTAGTGAGTAGTGAGTAGTGAGTGCAGAGTAGTGAGTGCAGAGTAGTGAGTAGTGAGTGCAGAGTAGTGAGTAGTGAGTGCAGAGTAGTGAGTGCAGAGTAGTGAGTGCAGATTGCAGAGTAGTGAGTGCAGAGTAGTGAGTGCAGAGTAGTGAGTGCAGAGTAGTGAGTGCAGAGTAGTGAGTGCAGAGTTGTGAGTGCAGAGTAGTGAGTAGTGAGTTCTGAGTAGTGAGTGCAGAGTAGTGAGTAGTGAGTGCAGAGTAGTGAGTAGTGAGTGCAGAGTAGTGAGTAGTGAGTGCAGAGTAGTGAGTGCAGAGTAGTGAGTGCAGAGTAGTGAGTGCAGAGTAGTGAGTGCAGAGTAGTGAGTAGTGAGTTCAGAGTAGTGAGTAGTGAGTGCAGAGTAGTGAGTGCAGAGTAGTGAGTGCAGAGTAGTGAGTGCAGAGTAGTGAGTAGTGAGTGCAGAGTAGTGAGTAGTTAGTGCAGAGTAGTGAGTGCAGAGTAGTGAGTGCAGAGTAGTGAGTGCAGAGTAGTGAGTAGTGAGTTCAGAGTAGTGAGTAGTGAGTGCAGAGTAGTGAGTAGTGAGTGCAGAGTAGTGAGTAGTGAGTGCAGAGTAGTGAGTGCAGAGTAGTGAGTAGTGAGTTCAGAGTAGTGAGTAGTGAGTGCAGAGTAGTGAGTAGTGAGTGCAGAGTAGTGAGTATTGAGTGCAGAGTAGTGAGTAGTGAGTGCAGAGTAGTGAGTGCAGAGTAGTGAGTGCAGAGTAGTGAGTAGTGAGTGCAGAGTAGTGGGTGCAGAGTAGTGAGTGCAGATTGCAGAGTAGTGAGTGCAGAGTAGTGAGTGCAGAGTAGTGAGTGCAGAGTTGTGAGTGCAGAGTAGTGAGTAGTGAGTTCTGAGTAGTGAGTGCAGAGTAGTGAGTAGTGAGTGCAGAGTAGTGAGTAGTGAGTGCAGAGTAGTGAGTAGTGAGTGCAGAGTAGTGAGTAGTGAGTGCAGAGTAGTGAGTGCAGAGTAGTGAGTAGTGAGTGCAGAGTAGTGAGTGCAGAGTAGTGAGTAGTGATTGCAGAGTAGTGAGTGCAGAGTAGTGAGTAGTGAGTAGTGAGTGCAGAGTAGTGAGTGCAGAGTAGTGAGTATTGAGTGCAGATTGGTGAGTAGTGAGTGCAGAGTAGTGAGTGCAGAGTAGTGAGTGCAGTGTAGTGAGTGCAGAGTAGTGAGTGCAGAGTAGTGAGTAGTGAGTTCAGAGTAGTGAGTAGTAAATGCAGAGTAGTGAGTAGTGAGTGCAGAGTAGTGAGTGCAGAGTAGTGAGTGCAGAGTAGTGAGTGCAGATTGCGGAGTAGTGAGTGCAGAGTAGTGAGTGCAGATTGCAGAGTAGTGAGTGCAGAGTAGTGAGTGCAGAGTAGTGAGTGCAGAGTAGTGAGTGCAGAGTAGTGAGTGCAGAGTAGTGAGTAGTGAGTGCAGAGTAGTGAGTAGTGAGTGCAGAGTAGTGAGTGCAGAGTAGTGAGTAGTGAGTAGTGAGTGCAGAGTAGTAAGTGCAGAGTAGTGAGTAGTGAGTGCAGAGTAGTGAGTAGTGAGTGCAGAGTAGTGAGTAGTGAGTGCAGAGTAGTGAGTGCAGAGTAGTGAGTGCAGAGTAGTGAGTAGTGAGTTCAGAGTAGTGAGTAGTGAGTGCAGAGTAGTGAGTAGTGAGTGCAGAGTAGAGAGTATTGAGTGCAGAGTAGTGAGTAGTGAGTAGTGAGTGCAGAGTAGTGAGTAGTGAGTGCAGAGTAGTGAGTAGTGAGTGCAGAGTAGTGAGT
The DNA here is from genome assembly GCF_964263255.1 of Lissotriton vulgaris. Classification (NCBI taxonomy): domain Eukaryota; kingdom Metazoa; phylum Chordata; class Amphibia; order Caudata; family Salamandridae; genus Lissotriton; species Lissotriton vulgaris. The sequence continues at coordinate 130,105 of NW_028249261.1, forward strand.
AGTGAGTGCAGAGTAGTGAGTAGTGAGTGCAGAGTGGTGAGTAGTGAGTGCAGAGTAGTGAGTGCAGATTGCAGAGTAGTGAGTGCAGAGTAGTGAGTGCAGAGTAGTGAGTGCAGATTAGTGAGTGCAGAGTAGTGAGTGCAGAGTAGTGAGTAGTGAGTTCTGAGTAGTGAGTGCAGAGTAGTGAGTAGTGTGTGCAGAGTAGTGAGTAGTGAGTGCAGAGTAGTGAGTGCAGAGTAGTGAGTAGTGAGTGCAGAGTAGTGAGTAGTGAGTGCAGAGTAGTGAGTGCAGAGTAGTGAGTGCAGATTGCAGAGTAGTGAGTGCAGAGTAGTGAGTGCAGAGTAGTTAGTGCAGAGTAGTGAGTGCAGAGTAGTGAGTGCAGAGTTGTGAGTGCAGAGTAGTGAGTAGTGAGTTCTGAGTAGTGAGTGCAGAGTAGTGAGTAGTGAGTGCAGAGTAGTGAGTAGTGAGTGCAGAGTAGTGAGTAGTGAGTTCAGAGTAGTGAGTAGTGAGTGCAGAGTAGTGAGTGCAGAGTAGTGAGTGCAGAGTAGTGAGTGCAGAGTAGTGAGTAGTGAGTGCAGAGTAGTGAGTAGTTACTGCAGAGTAGTGAGTGCAGAGTAGTGAGTGCAGAGTAGTGAGTGCAGAGTAGTGAGTAGTGAGTTCAGAGTCGTGAGTAGTGAGTGCAGAGTAGTGAGTGCAGAGTAGTGAGTGCAGAGTAGTGAGTAGTGAGTGCAGAGTAGTGAGTAGTGAGTGCAGAGTAGTGAGTGCAGAGTAGTGAGTAGTGAGTAGTGAGTGCAGAGTAGTAAGTGCAGAGTAGTGAGTAGTGAGTGCAGAGTAGTGAGTAGTGAGTGCAGAGTAGTGAGTAGTGAGTGCAGAGTAGTGAGTGCAGAGTAGTGAGTGCAGAGTAGTGAGTAGTGAGTTCAGAGTAGTGAGTAGTGAGTGCAGAGTAGTGAGTAGTGAGTGCAGAGTAGTGAGTATTGAGTGCAGAGTAGTGAGTAGTGAGTAGTGAGTGCAGAGTAGTGAGTAGTGAGTGCAGAGTAGTGAGTAGTGAGTAGTGAGTGCAGAGTAGTGAGTAGTGAGTGCAGAGTAGTGAGTAGTGAGTGCAGAGTGGTGAGTAGTGAGTGCAGAGTAGTGAGTGCAGATTGCAGAGTAGTGAGTGCAGAGTAGTGAGTGCAGAGTAGTGAGTGCAGATTAGTGAGTGCAGAGTAGTGAGTGCAGAGTAGTGAGTGCAGAGTAGTGAGTAGTGAGTTCTGAGTAGTGAGTGCAGAGTAGTGAGTAGTGTGTGCAGAGTAGTGAGTAGTGAGTAGTGAGTGCAGAGTAGTGAGTGCAGAGTAGTGAGTAGTGAGTGCAGAGTAGTGAGTAGTGAGTGCAGAGTAGTGAGTGCAGAGTAGTGAGTGCAGATTGCAGAGTAGTGAGTGCAGAGTAGTGAGTGCAGAGTAGTTAGTGCAGAGTAGTGAGTGCAGAGTAGTGAGTGCAGAGTTGTGAGTGCAGAGTAGTGAGTAGTGAGTTCTGAGTAGTGAGTGCAGAGTAGTGAGTAGTGAGTGCAGAGTAGTGAGTAGTGAGTGCAGAGTAGTGAGTAGTGAGTTCAGAGTAGTGAGTAGTGAGTGCAGAGTAGTGAGTGCAGAGTAGTGAGTGCAGAGTAGTGAGTGCAGAGTAGTGAGTAGTGAGTGCAGAGTAGTGAGTAGTTAGTGCAGAGTAGTGAGTGCAGAGTAGTGAGTGCAGAGTAGTGAGTGCAGAGTAGTGAGTAGTGAGTTCAGAGTAGTGAGTAGTGAGTGCAGAGTAGTGAGTAGTGAGTGCAGAGTAGTGAGTGCAGAGTAGTGAGTAGTGAGTTCAGAGTAGTGAGTAGTGAGTGCAGAGTAGTGAGTAGTGAGTGCAGAGTAGTGAGTATTGAGTGCAGAGTAGTGAGTAGTGAGTGCAGAGTAGTGAGTAGTGAGTGCAGAGTAGTGAGTAGTGAGTAGTGAGTGTAGAGTAGTGAGTAGTGAGTGCACAGTAGTGAGTAGTGAGTGCAGAGTAGTGAGTAGTGAGTGCAGAGTAGTGAGTGCAGATTGCAGAGTAGTGAGTGCAGAGTAGTGACTGCAGAGTAGTGAGTGCAGATTAGTGAGTGCAGAGTAGTGAGTGCAGAGTAGTGAGTGCAGAGTAGTGAGTAGTGAGTTCTGAGTAGTGAGTGCAGAGTAGTGAGTAGTGAGTGCAGAGTAGTGAGTAGTGAGTAGTGAGTGCAGAGTAGTGAGTGCAGAGTAGTGAGTAGTGAGTGCAGAGTAGTGAGTAGTGAGTGCAGAGTAGTGGGTGCAGAGTAGTGAGTGCAGATTGCAGAGTAGTGAGTGCAGAGTAGTGAGTGCAGAGTAGTGAGTGCAGAGTAGTGAGTGCAGAGTTGTGAGTGCAGAGTAGTGAGTAGTGAGTTCTGAGTAGTGAGTGCAGAGTAGTGAGTAGTGAGTGCAGAGTAGTGAGTAGTGAGTGCAGAGTAGTGAGTAGTGAGTGCAGAGTAGTGAGTGCAGAGTAGTGAGTGCAGAGTAGTGAGTAGTGATTGCAGAGTAGTGAGTGCAGAGTAGTGAGTAGTGAGTAGTGAGTGCAGAGTAGTGAGTGCAGAGTAGTGAGTAGTGAGTGCAGAGTGGTGAGTAGTGAGTGCAGAGTAGTGAGTGCAGTGTAGTGAGTGCAGAGTAGTGAGTGCAGAGTAGTGAGTAGTGAGTTCAGAGTAGTGAGTAGTGAGTGCAGAGTAGTGAGTAGTGAGTGCAGAGTGGTGAGTAGTGAGTGCAGAGTAGTGAGTGCAGATTGCAGAGTAGTGAGTGCAGAGTAGTGAGTGCAGAGTAGTGAGTGCAGATTAGTGAGTGCAGAGTAGTGAGTGCAGAGTAGTGAGTGCAGAGTAGTGAGTAGTGAGTTCTGAGTAGTGAGTGCAGAGTAGTGAGTAGTGTGTGCAGAGTAGTGAGTAGTGAGTAGTGAGTGCAGAGTAGTGAGTGCAGAGTAGTGAGTAGTGAGTGCAGAGTAGTGAGTAGTGAGTGCAGAGTAGTGAGTGCAGAGTAGTGAGTGCAGATTGCAGAGTAGTGAGTGCAGAGTAGTGAGTGCAGAGTAGTTAGTGCAGAGTAGTGAGTGCAGAGTAGTGAGTGCAGAGTTGTGAGTGCAGAGTAGTGAGTAGTGAGTTCTGAGTAGTGAGTGCAGAGTAGTGAGTAGTGAGTAGTGAGTGCAGAGTAGTGAGTAGTGAGTGCAGAGTAGTGAGTAGTGAGTGCAGAGTGGTGAGTAGTGAGTGCAGAGTAGTGAGTGCAGATTGCAGAGTAGTGAGTGCAGAGTAGTGAGTGCAGAGTAGTGAGTGCAGATTAGTGAGTGCAGAGTAGTGAGTGCAGAGTAGTGAGTGCAGAGTAGTGAGTAGTGAGTTCTGAGTAGTGAGTGCAGAGTAGTGAGTAGTGTGTGCAGAGTAGTGAGTAGTGAGTGCAGAGTAGTGAGTGCAGAGTAGTGAGTAGTGAGTGCAGAGTAGTGAGTAGTGAGTGCAGAGTAGTGAGTGCAGAGTAGTGAGTGCAGATTGCAGAGTAGTGAGTGCAGAGTAGTGAGTGCAGAGTAGTTAGTGCAGAGTAGTGAGTGCAGAGTAGTGAGTGCAGAGTTGTGAGTGCAGAGTAGTGAGTAGTGAGTTCTGAGTAGTGAGTGCAGAGTAGTGAGTAGTGAGTGCAGAGTAGTGAGTAGTGAGTGCAGAGTAGTGAGTAGTGAGTTCAGAGTAGTGAGTAGTGAGTGCAGAGTAGTGAGTGCAGAGTAGTGAGTGCAGAGTAGTGAGTGCAGAGTAGTGAGTAGTGAGTGCAGAGTAGTGAGTAGTTAGTGCAGAGTAGTGAGTGCAGAGTAGTGAGTGCAGAGTAGTGAGTGCAGAGTAGTGAGTAGTGAGTTCAGAGTAGTGAGTAGTGAGTGCAGAGTAGTGAGTAGTGAGTGCAGAGTAGTGAGTAGTGAGTGCAGAGTAGTGAGTGCAGAGTAGTGAGTAGTGAGTTCAGAGTAGTGAGTAGTGAGTGCAGAGTAGTGAGTAGTGAGTGCAGAGTAGTGAGTATTGAGTGCAGAGTAGTGAGTAGTGAGTGCAGAGTAGTGAGTAGTGAGTGCAGAGTAGTGAGTAGTGAGTAGTGAGTGTAGAGTAGTGAGTAGTGAGTGCACAGTAGTGAGTAGTGAGTGCAGAGTAGTGAGTAGTGAGTGCAGAGTAGTGAGTGCAGATTGCAGAGTAGTGAGTGCAGAGTAGTGACTGCAGAGTAGTGAGTGCAGATTAGTGAGTGCAGAGTAGTGAGTGCAGAGTAGTGAGTGCAGAGTAGTGAGTAGTGAGTTCTGAGTAGTGAGTGCAGAGTAGTGAGTAGTGAGTGCAGAGTAGTGAGTAGTGAGTAGTGAGTGCAGAGTAGTGAGTGCAGAGTAGTGAGTAGTGAGTGCAGAGTAGTGAGTAGTGAGTGCAGAGTAGTGGGTGCAGAGTAGTGAGTGCAGATTGCAGAGTAGTGAGTGCAGAGTAGTGAGTGCAGAGTAGTGAGTGCAGAGTAGTGAGTGCAGAGTTGTGAGTGCAGAGTAGTGAGTAGTGAGTTCTGAGTAGTGAGTGCAGAGTAGTGAGTAGTGAGTGCAGAGTAGTGAGTAGTGAGTGCAGAGTAGTGAGTAGTGAGTGCAGAGTAGTGAGTGCAGAGTAGTGAGTGCAGAGTAGTGAGTAGTGATTGCAGAGTAGTGAGTGCAGAGTAGTGAGTAGTGAGTGCAGAGTGGTGAGTAGTGATTGCAGAGTAGTGAGTGCAGTGTAGTGAGTGCAGAGTAGTGAGTGCAGAGTAGTGAGTAGTGAGTTCAGAGTAGTGAGTAGTGAGTGCAGAGTAGTGAGTAGTGAGTGCAGAGTAGTGAGTCGTGAGTGCAGAGTAGTGAGTGCAGATTGCAGAGTAGTGAGTGCAGAGTAGTGAGTGCAGAGTAGTGAGTGCAGAGTAGTGAGTAGTGAGTGCAGAGTAGTGAGTAGTGAGTGCAGAGTAGTGAGTAGTGAGTGCAGAGTAGTGAGTGCAGAGTAGTGAGTAGTGAGTAGTGAGTGCAGAGTAGTGAGTGCAGAGTAGTGAGTAGTGAGTGCAGAGTAGTGAGTAGTGAGTGCAAAGTAGTGAGTAGTGAGTGCAGAGTAGTGAGTGCAGAGTAGTGAGTGCAGAGTAGTGAGTAGTGAGTAGTGAGTGCAGAGTAGTGAGTAGTGAGTGCAGAGTAGTGAGTATTGAGTGCAGAGTAGTGAGTAGTGAGTAGTGAGTGCAGAGTAGTGAGTAGTGAGTGCAGAGTAGTGAGTAGTGAGTAGTGAGTAGTGAGTGCAGAGTAGTGAGTAGTGAGTGCAGAGTAGTGAGTAGTGAGTGCAGAGTAGTGAGTGCAGATTGCAGAGTAGTGAGTGCAGAGTAGTTAGTGCAGAGTAGTGAGTGCAGATTAGTGAGTGCAGAGTAGTGAGTGCAGAGTAGTGAGTGCAGAGTAGTGAGTAGTGAGTTCTGAGTAGTGAGTGCAGAGTAGTGAGTAGTGTGTGCAGAGTAGTGAGTAGTGAGTGCAGAGTAGTGAGTGCAGAGTAGTGAGTGCAGAGTAGTGAGTAGTGAGTGCAGAGTAGTGAGTGCAGAGTAGTGAGTGCAGATTGCAGAGTAGTGAGTGCAGAGTAGTGAGTGCAGAGTAGTGAGTGCAGAGTAGTGAGTGCAGAGTTGTGAGTGCAGAGTAGTGAGTAGTGAGTTCTGAGTAGTGAGTGCAGAGTAGTGAGTAGTGAGTGCAGAGTAGTGAGTAGTGAGTGCAGAGTAGTGAGTAGTGAGTGCAGAGTAGTGAGTGCAGAGTAGTGAGTGCAGAGTAGTGAGTGCAGAGTAGTGAGTAGTGAGTGCAGAGTAGTGAGTGCAGAGTAGTGAGTAGTGATTGCAGAGTAGTGAGTGCAGAGTAGTGAGTAGTGAGTAGTGAGTGCAGAGTAGTGAGTGCAGAGTAGTGAGTGCAGTGTAGTGAGTGCAGAGTAGTGAGTGCAGAGTAGTGAGTAGTGAGTTCAGAGTAGTGAGTAGTGAGTGCAGAGTAGTGAGTAGTGAGTGCAGAGTAGTGAGTAGTGAGTGCAGAGTAGTGAGTGCAGAGTAGTGAGTGCAGATTGCAGAGTAGTGAGTGCAGAGTAGTGAGTGCGGAGTAGTGAGTGCGGAGTAGTGAGTGCAGAGTAGTGAGTGCAGAGTAGTGAGTGCAGAGTAGTGAGTAGTGAGTGCAGAGTAGTGAGTAGTGAGTGCAGAGTAGTGAGTGCAGAGTAGTGAGCGCAGAGTAGTGAGTAGTGAGTGCAGAGTGCAGAGTAGTGAGTGCAGAGTAGTGAGTGCAGAGTAGTGAGTGCAGAGCAGTGAGTGCAGAGCAGTGAGTGCAGTGCGTAGTGAGTGCGGAATGCAGAGTAGTGAGTGCAGAGTGAGTGTGCAGAGCAGTGAGTGCAGGTGCAGAGTGGTGTGTGCTGTTGAGTGCAGAGTGGTGTGTGCTGTTGAGTGCAGAGTGCTGTGTATTGGCAATGTAAATGACAATGCCATCTATTTATGATTTAAAGAAAAAAAAAGAAATGTCATGAGCAATGCCAATAGCTCCACCTTTAATGATGCCGAGACCATTGCATTGTAAATGCTTGTTACTGAAATGCTTGCAAGCTTGATGGCACTCACCCCAGTCTGCATACGGGTGAGGCATCTTCTTTTTGCCTCCTTTACGGCCAGATGTACTATTTACTGGTTGCAATTTGCGGCCAATATCATTGCGACCAATAAAGAATTGTACAAGCTGACCTATGATATAATAGGTTAGGTTGTAAAATTCCAAATTGCTGACTACCTCATCAATATTAATGAGGTAGGTCACAAATTGTAAATCACCCGGATGCCATCACAAGGATGGTGGCCTGCCAGGGTCAGAAGTCCACTAAGTCTGTGATCGACTTACCATAATGTAAACATTTATAAAATGCTGCCGGTTTTCCTTAAAGAAAATGGAACTGCGTTTATCAAATAACAACTTTTCAGTTTGTTTGCTGGCAGTGGACCCTGGTTCATTAGTTACTAAATTTTTTTTTATTTTGCGAATGAGTTACCACTCCAACTGGGGAGTCAATAACTTTTAGAAAATTACTGGATTTTAATTGTAAAACATTATATACCAAATCGATATTTGGAAAGAATGCCTACATCAAACCCGTTCCTATTAGTGATTGGGTATGGTCGGAGTTGGTAAAAGTCTACCAACTCCTAAAATTGGATTTGTAGATTCTATAAAACGCATTTTTGAAGTCGCAAACATGGGTTTGCTTCCCTACACTTGTCTGACTCTTCTTTTGCGAGCAATTCCTTCCTTTTCCCTCTTTTTTGCAGCACTTATAAGATCTTTGTTGAAGACTTACAGCGCGCAAGTCACTAATTTATGCTAATATTCTGAGTTTTGGTGCTATATATACCCTATATATGGGCAGCAGGTACCTATCTTGAAATCTAATGTTACAGAACAGTCACAACACATTTTACACGAACAATTCTTGTACTCTCGTTCCCTCTTCTGTCTTAATGTAGGTACTGCGTTATCTGCCAATAGGAAGTATTAGACCACTTCAAACATCTTTTATTCCAGCCTCCATTTCACAAAATCCCCTTCTGCAGATAGTTTGGAGCAGAGACCGCAACTGTGATTAGAGGTGGTGGGCAAGCCACTGAAAGTTCGAGCCCGGCTCGAGCCTAAAGTCTGGCCCTGGTTCAGCACGAGGTCCTGTTTGAGCCTCGAGCCAATAACGAGCCTAGATTTCATGTTGTGGCTTCTGACTGCCTCCCTCTGTGGTTTACGGTCAGAGCAGCCAACCGGGGAAACAGGTGGGAGTCCCGGCGTCGGCTCAACATCCTGTGATTCTGGGCAAAATCTCTTAATCTCCCCATGCCTTCAAACAATGCATGTGATCTTGTGTAATGTAATTGGCATTCATGTAAAGCACACTGTCTCACATGCCAGCAGAATTTTCACCCAGATACTTTGTGATAGATGCAGTGACTGAGGGAAATGTTTTATTATTCAAAATTGTTGGTGTATCCAGTGCTGTGTATCTCTAGACACGTGTTTCAGGTTTGTTGTCTACCTTCAATAGAGTAACAACTTAAATTTGAGGGTGCTGGCAATGCGGCTCACAGTCTTCCTAGGTTTCTGTACCACTTCCAGAGCACAGGTGTGTGGTGTCTTGCAGATGAAAGAAGCAGGAAACACGATGTGATCTTTAGGAGCAATTTAATCGCCTCATCCACAAACAGCCAATGCTGGTAACTGACCTAGAATGCACATTACATTCCCATTCTAAGAACCAACATGAGCAGAGAATCTAAGTTCTCAAAGGAAGCAAGTGCATATTAATAAAACATGACATTACACATCTCCCTTCTTTACAACAACTTTAAACACAAAAAACTGAATGGAGGAAAAAGAAGAAAAAGAAATGAACAACAAAAACAAAGATAAAAGTGTTTATACATAATCCTTCATATAAATTGGTGCTCTGCGTAATCTCTGACTTCTCATACGATAAGTAGGTGGATTGTTAGAACAGCCCAGAGGAGGATTAACAGTGCCAGAGAATTCAGAGACTGGATCACAGTCACCATGAGCAACATTCTTTGACTTAACCACAACAACCTGACTTTTGTTCCAAATCCTCCCATCTTGTGTCTTGATAGCATTGCCAAAACCTTTAATAACAGGTCTAACATTGGTGTATTTAGACCAAGATCTTCTTCCAACAGGTGCTTTTATTTTGACAAGATCACCTACTTTAACCTCATGAAATTTAACACATTTTATCTTATCAAAGTACGTTTTCCTACAAGTTTGCTTTTCTAATTCTCTCTCCCTCCAAGCACCAACATGATTGTCAACAAACCCCTTTTTCAAATTCATCCATCCAGGACACCACATCGTGTTGGGAACTCTACCTTTGAATAGTTCAAAGGGAGATTTTCCAGTGGTAGAGTGAGGGGAACAACGGTAAGCATCAATTCTTTCTTTAAGTGCTTCCTTCCAATTTAGCCCATTTGCTCTTGCAAGCTGAATGCATTCTTTTAACGTTCTGTTGACCCTCTCAACGGCACCTTTGGTTTCAGGATGGTATAATGAAGAACGTTTGTGTACTATACCACATTTGTTAAGATAAGTATCAAATGCAGTTGAACAAAACTGAGGTCCATTATCTGATAAAATACTGTTGGGAAAACTCTCTCTCATAAATATATCAGATAAGAACTTGATAACAGAATCAGACGTTATGTCACTAACAGCACACACCTCAATCCAACGTGAGTATAAATCAATTAAAACAATCAGGTAAGGAGTATCCGATACACCTGTGAGGGGACCCAAGATGTCAATAGCTAATTCATCCCAGGGATGATTGGGTAAATCCCTGCATACCATGGGCATTTGTCTGGTTTTTAGAATCTTGTCACTTGCACAACATTCAACACAGTCTCTAACCATGCGTTCTATTTCTAAATCCATACCAGGCCACCAAAATTGGGTGCGTAACATCTCCTTAGTTTTCACTATACCCAAATGTCCAGTGTGTGCATGCATCAATAACCTTTTTCTTAAAGAAGAGGGAGGCACAAGTCTCAGACCACGTGTTAACATGCCATCCGTAATAGATAACTCCTGGGAGACCAGTGACCATAGTGAGTGCAGAGTAGTGAGTGCAGATTGCAGAGTAGTGAGTGCAGAGTAGTGAGTGCAGAGTAGTGAGTGCAGAGTAGTGAGTGCAGAGTAGTGAGTGCAGAGTAGTGAGTAGTGAGTGCAGAGTAGTGAGTAGTGAGTGCAGAGTAGTGAGTAGTGAGTGCAGAGTAGTGAGTGCAGAGTAGTGAGTAGTGAGTAGTGAGTGCAGAGTAGTAAGTGCAGAGTAGTGAGTAGTGAGTGCAGAGTAGTGAGTAGTGAGTGCAGAGTAGTGAGTAGTGAGTGCAGAGTAGTGAGTGCAGAGTAGTGAGTAGTGAGTTCAGAGTAGTGAGTAGTGAGTGCAGAGTAGTGAGTAGTGAGTGCAGAGTAGTGAGTATTGAGTGCAGAGTAGTGAGTAGTGAGTAGTGAGTGCAGAGTAGTGAGTAGTGAGTGCAGAGTAGTGAGTAGTGAGTAGTGAGTGCAGAGTAGTGAGTAGTGAGTGCAGAGTAGTGAGTAGTGAGTGCAGAGTGGTGAGTAGTGAGTGCAGAGTAGTGAGTGCAGATTGCAGAGTAGTGAGTGCAGAGTAGTGAGTGCAGAGTAGTGAGTGCAGATTAGTGAGTGCAGAGTAGTGAGTGCAGAGTAGTGAGTGCAGAGTAGTGAGTAGTGAGTTCTGAGTAGTGAGTGCAGAGTAGTGAGTAGTGTGTGCAGAGTAGTGAGTAGTGAGTAGTGAGTGCAGAGTAGTGAGTGCAGAGTAGTGAGTAGTGAGTGCAGAGTAGTGAGTAGTGAGTGCAGAGTAGTGAGTGCAGAGTAGTGAGTGCAGATTGCAGAGTAGTGAGTGCAGAGTAGTGAGTGCAGAGTAGTGAGTGCAGAGTAGTGAGTGCAGAGTAGTGAGTGCAGAGTTGTGAGTGCAGAGTAGTGAGTAGTGAGTTCTGAGTAGTGAGTGCAGAGTAGTGAGTAGTGAGTGCAGAGTAGTGAGTAGTGAGTGCAGAGTAGTGAGTAGTGAGTGCAGAGTAGTGAGTGCAGAGTAGTGAGTGCAGAGTAGTGAGTGCAGAGTAGTGAGTGCAGAGTAGTGAGTAGTGAGTTCAGAGTAGTGAGTAGTGAGTGCAGAGTAGTGAGTGCAGAGTAGTGAGTGCAGAGTAGTGAGTGCAGAGTAGTGAGTAGTGAGTGCAGAGTAGTGAGTAGTTAGTGCAGAGTAGTGAGTGCAGAGTAGTGAGTGCAGAGTAGTGAGTGCAGAGTAGTGAGTAGTGAGTTCAGAGTAGTGAGTAGTGAGTGCAGAGTAGTGAGTAGTGAGTGCAGAGTAGTGAGTAGTGAGTGCAGAGTAGTGAGTGCAGAGTAGTGAGTAGTGAGTTCAGAGTAGTGAGTAGTGAGTGCAGAGTAGTGAGTAGTGAGTGCAGAGTAGTGAGTATTGAGTGCAGAGTAGTGAGTAGTGAGTGCAGAGTAGTGAGTGCAGAGTAGTGAGTGCAGAGTAGTGAGTAGTGAGTGCAGAGTAGTGGGTGCAGAGTAGTGAGTGCAGATTGCAGAGTAGTGAGTGCAGAGTAGTGAGTGCAGAGTAGTGAGTGCAGAGTTGTGAGTGCAGAGTAGTGAGTAGTGAGTTCTGAGTAGTGAGTGCAGAGTAGTGAGTAGTGAGTGCAGAGTAGTGAGTAGTGAGTGCAGAGTAGTGAGTAGTGAGTGCAGAGTAGTGAGTAGTGAGTGCAGAGTAGTGAGTGCAGAGTAGTGAGTAGTGAGTGCAGAGTAGTGAGTGCAGAGTAGTGAGTAGTGATTGCAGAGTAGTGAGTGCAGAGTAGTGAGTAGTGAGTAGTGAGTGCAGAGTAGTGAGTGCAGAGTAGTGAGTATTGAGTGCAGATTGGTGAGTAGTGAGTGCAGAGTAGTGAGTGCAGAGTAGTGAGTGCAGTGTAGTGAGTGCAGAGTAGTGAGTGCAGAGTAGTGAGTAGTGAGTTCAGAGTAGTGAGTAGTAAATGCAGAGTAGTGAGTAGTGAGTGCAGAGTAGTGAGTGCAGAGTAGTGAGTGCAGAGTAGTGAGTGCAGATTGCGGAGTAGTGAGTGCAGAGTAGTGAGTGCAGATTGCAGAGTAGTGAGTGCAGAGTAGTGAGTGCAGAGTAGTGAGTGCAGAGTAGTGAGTGCAGAGTAGTGAGTGCAGAGTAGTGAGTAGTGAGTGCAGAGTAGTGAGTAGTGAGTGCAGAGTAGTGAGTGCAGAGTAGTGAGTAGTGAGTAGTGAGTGCAGAGTAGTAAGTGCAGAGTAGTGAGTAGTGAGTGCAGAGTAGTGAGTAGTGAGTGCAGAGTAGTGAGTAGTGAGTGCAGAGTAGTGAGTGCAGAGTAGTGAGTGCAGAGTAGTGAGTAGTGAGTTCAGAGTAGTGAGTAGTGAGTGCAGAGTAGTGAGTAGTGAGTGCAGAGTAGAGAGTATTGAGTGCAGAGTAGTGAGTAGTGAGTAGTGAGTGCAGAGTAGTGAGTAGTGAGTGCAGAGTAGTGAGTAGTGAGTGCAGAGTAGTGAGTAGTGAGTGCAGAGTGGTGAGTAGTGAGTGCAGAGTAGTGAGTGCAGATTGCAGAGTAGTGAGTGCAGAGTAGTGAGTGCAGAGTAGTGAGTGCAGATTAGTGAGTGCAGAGTAGTGAGTGCAGAGTAGTGAGTAGTGAGTTCTGAGTAGTGAGTGCAGAGTAGTGAGTAGTGTGTGCAGAGTAGTGAGTAGTGAGTGCAGAGTAGTGAGTGCAGAGTAGTGAGTAGTGAGTGCAGAGTAGTGAGTAGTGAGTGCAGAGTAGTGAGTGCAGAGTAGTGAGTGCAGATTGCAGAGTAGTGAGTGCAGAGTAGTGAGTGCAGAGTAGTTAGTGCAGAGTAGTGAGTGCAGAGTAGTGAGTGCAGAGTTGTGAGTGCAGAGTAGTGAGTAGTGAGTTCTGAGTAGTGAGTGCAGAGTAGTGAGTAGTGAGTGCAGAGTAGTGAGTAGTGAGTGCAGAGTAGTGAGTAGTGAGTTCAGAGTAGTGAGTAGTGAGTGCAGAGTAGTGAGTGCAGAGTAGTGAGTGCAGAGTAGTGAGTGCAGAGTAGTGAGTAGTGAGTGCAGAGTAGTGAGTAGTTACTGCAGAGTAGTGAGTGCAGAGTAGTGAGTGCAGAGTAGTGAGTGCAGAGTAGTGAGTAGTGAGTTCAGAGTCGTGAGTAGTGAGTGCAGAGTAGTGAGTGCAGAGTAGTGAGTGCAGAGTAGTGAGTAGTGAGTGCAGAGTAGTGAGTAGTGAGTGCAGAGTAGTGAGTGCAGAGTAGTGAGTAGTGAGTAGTGAGTGCAGAGTAGTAAGTGCAGAGTAGTGAGTAGTGAGTGCAGAGTAGTGAGTAGTGAGTGCAGAGTAGTGAGTAGTGAGTGCAGAGTAGTGAGTGCAGAGTAGTGAGTGCAGAGTAGTGAGTAGTGAGTTCAGAGTAGTGAGTAGTGAGTGCAGAGTAGTGAGTAGTGAGTGCAGAGTAGTGAGTATTGAGTGCAGAGTAGTGAGTAGTGAGTAGTGAGTGCAGAGTAGTGAGTAGTGAGTGCAGAGTAGTGAGTAGTGAGTAGTGAGTGCAGAGTAGTGAGTAGTGAGTGCAGAGTAGTGAGTAGTGAGTGCAGAGTGGTGAGTAGTGAGTGCAGAGTAGTGAGTGCAGATTGCAGAGTAGTGAGTGCAGAGTAGTGAGTGCAGAGTAGTGAGTGCAGATTAGTGAGTGCAGAGTAGTGAGTGCAGAGTAGTGAGTGCAGAGTAGTGAGTAGTGAGTTCTGAGTAGTGAGTGCAGAGTAGTGAGTAGTGTGTGCAGAGTAGTGAGTAGTGAGTAGTGAGTGCAGAGTAGTGAGTGCAGAGTAGTGAGTAGTGAGTGCAGAGTAGTGAGTAGTGAGTGCAGAGTAGTGAGTGCAGAGTAGTGAGTGCAGATTGCAGAGTAGTGAGTGCAGAGTAGTGAGTGCAGAGTAGTTAGTGCAGAGTAGTGAGTGCAGAGTAGTGAGTGCAGAGTTGTGAGTGCAGAGTAGTGAGTAGTGAGTTCTGAGTAGTGAGTGCAGAGTAGTGAGTAGTGAGTGCAGAGTAGTGAGTAGTGAGTGCAGAGTAGTGAGTAGTGAGTTCAGAGTAGTGAGTAGTGAGTGCAGAGTAGTGAGTGCAGAGTAGTGAGTGCAGAGTAGTGAGTGCAGAGTAGTGAGTAGTGAGTGCAGAGTAGTGAGTAGTTAGTGCAGAGTAGTGAGTGCAGAGTAGTGAGTGCAGAGTAGTGAGTGCAGAGTAGTGAGTAGTGAGTTCAGAGTAGTGAGTAGTGAGTGCAGAGTAGTGAGTAGTGAGTGCAGAGTAGTGAGTGCAGAGTAGTGAGTAGTGAGTTCAGAGTAGTGAGTAGTGAGTGCAGAGTAGTGAGTAGTGAGTGCAGAGTAGTGAGTATTGAGTGCAGAGTAGTGAGTAGTGAGTGCAGAGTAGTGAGTAGTGAGTGCAGAGTAGTGAGTAGTGAGTAGTGAGTGTAGAGTAGTGAGTAGTGAGTGCACAGTAGTGAGTAGTGAGTGCAGAGTAGTGAGTAGTGAGTGCAGAGTAGTGAGTGCAGATTGCAGAGTAGTGAGTGCAGAGTAGTGACTGCAGAGTAGTGAGTGCAGATTAGTGAGTGCAGAGTAGTGAGTGCAGAGTAGTGAGTGCAGAGTAGTGAGTAGTGAGTTCTGAGTAGTGAGTGCAGAGTAGTGAGTAGTGAGTGCAGAGTAGTGAGTAGTGAGTAGTGAGTGCAGAGTAGTGAGTGCAGAGTAGTGAGTAGTGAGTGCAGAGTAGTGAGTAGTGAGTGCAGAGTAGTGGGTGCAGAGTAGTGAGTGCAGATTGCAGAGTAGTGAGTGCAGAGTAGTGAGTGCAGAGTAGTGAGTGCAGAGTAGTGAGTGCAGAGTTGTGAGTGCAGAGTAGTGAGTAGTGAGTTCTGAGTAGTGAGTGCAGAGTAGTGAGTAGTGAGTGCAGAGTAGTGAGTAGTGAGTGCAGAGTAGTGAGTAGTGAGTGCAGAGTAGTGAGTGCAGAGTAGTGAGTGCAGAGTAGTGAGTAGTGATTGCAGAGTAGTGAGTGCAGAGTAGTGAGTAGTGAGTAGTGAGTGCAGAGTAGTGAGTGCAGAGTAGTGAGTAGTGAGTGCAGAGTGGTGAGTAGTGAGTGCAGAGTAGTGAGTGCAGTGTAGTGAGTGCAGAGTAGTGAGTGCAGAGTAGTGAGTAGTGAGTTCAGAGTAGTGAGTAGTGAGTGCAGAGTAGTGAGTAGTGAGTGCAGAGTGGTGAGTAGTGAGTGCAGAGTAGTGAGTGCAGATTGCAGAGTAGTGAGTGCAGAGTAGTGAGTGCAGAGTAGTGAGTGCAGATTAGTGAGTGCAGAGTAGTGAGTGCAGAGTAGTGAGTGCAGAGTAGTGAGTAGTGAGTTCTGAGTAGTGAGTGCAGAGTAGTGAGTAGTGTGTGCAGAGTAGTGAGTAGTGAGTAGTGAGTGCAGAGTAGTGAGTGCAGAGTAGTGAGTAGTGAGTGCAGAGTAGTGAGTAGTGAGTGCAGAGTAGTGAGTGCAGAGTAGTGAGTGCAGATTGCAGAGTAGTGAGTGCAGAGTAGTGAGTGCAGAGTAGTTAGTGCAGAGTAGTGAGTGCAGAGTAGTGAGTGCAGAGTTGTGAGTGCAGAGTAGTGAGTAGTGAGTTCTGAGTAGTGAGTGCAGAGTAGTGAGTAGTGAGTAGTGAGTGCAGAGTAGTGAGTAGTGAGTGCAGAGTAGTGAGTAGTGAGTGCAGAGTGGTGAGTAGTGAGTGCAGAGTAGTGAGTGCAGATTGCAGAGTAGTGAGTGCAGAGTAGTGAGTGCAGAGTAGTGAGTGCAGATTAGTGAGTGCAGAGTAGTGAGTGCAGAGTAGTGAGTGCAGAGTAGTGAGTAGTGAGTTCTGAGTAGTGAGTGCAGAGTAGTGAGTAGTGTGTGCAGAGTAGTGAGTAGTGAGTGCAGAGTAGTGAGTGCAGAGTAGTGAGTAGTGAGTGCAGAGTAGTGAGTAGTGAGTGCAGAGTAGTGAGTGCAGAGTAGTGAGTGCAGATTGCAGAGTAGTGAGTGCAGAGTAGTGAGTGCAGAGTAGTTAGTGCAGAGTAGTGAGTGCAGAGTAGTGAGTGCAGAGTTGTGAGTGCAGAGTAGTGAGTAGTGAGTTCTGAGTAGTGAGTGCAGAGTAGTGAGTAGTGAGTGCAGAGTAGTGAGTAGTGAGTGCAGAGTAGTGAGTAGTGAGTTCAGAGTAGTGAGTAGTGAGTGCAGAGTAGTGAGTGCAGAGTAGTGAGTGCAGAGTAGTGAGTGCAGAGTAGTGAGTAGTGAGTGCAGAGTAGTGAGTAGTTAGTGCAGAGTAGTGAGTGCAGAGTAGTGAGTGCAGAGTAGTGAGTGCAGAGTAGTGAGTAGTGAGTTCAGAGTAGTGAGTAGTGAGTGCAGAGTAGTGAGTAGTGAGTGCAGAGTAGTGAGTAGTGAGTGCAGAGTAGTGAGTGCAGAGTAGTGAGTAGTGAGTTCAGAGTAGTGAGTAGTGAGTGCAGAGTAGTGAGTAGTGAGTGCAGAGTAGTGAGTATTGAGTGCAGAGTAGTGAGTAGTGAGTGCAGAGTAGTGAGTAGTGAGTGCAGAGTAGTGAGTAGTGAGTAGTGAGTGTAGAGTAGTGAGTAGTGAGTGCACAGTAGTGAGTAGTGAGTGCAGAGTAGTGAGTAGTGAGTGCAGAGTAGTGAGTGCAGATTGCAGAGTAGTGAGTGCAGAGTAGTGACTGCAGAGTAGTGAGTGCAGATTAGTGAGTGCAGAGTAGTGAGTGCAGAGTAGTGAGTGCAGAGTAGTGAGTAGTGAGTTCTGAGTAGTGAGTGCAGAGTAGTGAGTAGTGAGTGCAGAGTAGTGAGTAGTGAGTAGTGAGTGCAGAGTAGTGAGTGCAGAGTAGTGAGTAGTGAGTGCAGAGTAGTGAGTAGTGAGTGCAGAGTAGTGGGTGCAGAGTAGTGAGTGCAGATTGCAGAGTAGTGAGTGCAGAGTAGTGAGTGCAGAGTAGTGAGTGCAGAGTAGTGAGTGCAGAGTTGTGAGTGCAGAGTAGTGAGTAGTGAGTTCTGAGTAGTGAGTGCAGAGTAGTGAGTAGTGAGTGCAGAGTAGTGAGTAGTGAGTGCAGAGTAGTGAGTAGTGAGTGCAGAGTAGTGAGTGCAGAGTAGTGAGTGCAGAGTAGTGAGTAGTGATTGCAGAGTAGTGAGTGCAGAGTAGTGAGTAGTGAGTGCAGAGTGGTGAGTAGTGATTGCAGAGTAGTGAGTGCAGTGTAGTGAGTGCAGAGTAGTGAGTGCAGAGTAGTGAGTAGTGAGTTCAGAGTAGTGAGTAGTGAGTGCAGAGTAGTGAGTAGTGAGTGCAGAGTAGTGAGTCGTGAGTGCAGAGTAGTGAGTGCAGATTGCAGAGTAGTGAGTGCAGAGTAGTGAGTGCAGAGTAGTGAGTGCAGAGTAGTGAGTAGTGAGTGCAGAGTAGTGAGTAGTGAGTGCAGAGTAGTGAGTAGTGAGTGCAGAGTAGTGAGTGCAGAGTAGTGAGTAGTGAGTAGTGAGTGCAGAGTAGTTGTTGGACAGGCCACGTGACGGGCCGCTCTCCCCCGGCTCGACCAAGCCCGAGCCAGTCATACAAGCACCACACCCCACCATTGCACGTCCTACGTCCCCTCAGGGACACCTGCCCCCGAGCATGATAACCTCGTGGGTCCGATCCACGGCCGGCCCACGCGCCCAGCCCGGGCCGCCATCTTGGACACTTCGCCACGAGGCCGCCTGGCCCCCGATCGACCTCAACCCTGGGCCTAGCCCGGCCTCAGACATTCCGGCACCACCCTCCACCCAGGAGGTGAGCGAGCTACTTGGCCAGTCAATGGGAGAAAGAGGTGTCGATGGTTCTCCCCCGGCCAGTGCCGCTCGCCCATCGCCTCCCCGGGCGCTGGCTCCACCCCCCTGCTGGGTGTCTGGACTCCCTCATCCCGGACCTCCCGACCTCCAAGTGCGAGGGTCCGGACATCAAAGCACGCCAGCCCTATAACTGGGGCAGCTCCAGAACAGGAAGGCAGTTGTATCTTGGAGTCGAGAGACGAAAGAAGAACTCATCCTGGACGGACTACTGGCGCTGCCGTAGCTCTGTCCTGTGCACCATCATCCTGCCTGGTGGCGCTGCCACAGCCGTCGTAACCTTCATCCTTCACCGTCGTCCGGATCTGCTGGCGAGGCCGCGGACCGTTGTAACTGTCATCTGCATCGGGACCTGCTTGGCTTCTCCACGGCCCGTCGACCATCCTTCATCCATCTCGGGACCTGCTTGGCTTCTCCACGGCCCGTCGACCATCCTTCATCCATCTCGGGACCTGCTTGGCTCCTCCACGGCCCGATCAGCAACCACGCCGAGCTCGAGGATTGAGAGCTATTGAACTCATTGGTAACTAAGACTGTCCCGCTACCCTTTTCCTCAACCAGAGATCAGAACCGAGGGGACCCCTGAGTCCAGACCTCCTTGTATTATATCAACGTAACCTAAGAAGTGCATATAAAGTCTCGTTAACCTTCAATCTTGTGTGGTGTCCGTCTGTGGGGGGGAAGTTACTTATCTGTACAGTCGTTGGAGACGGCTCTCCCTGGAGACCTCTCCCCGTAATCTCGGCCGACCCTCCCGGTCCGTCTAACATTGGTGGCCAGCGGCGCGATCCGAATCACCGCATAACGTACAGAGAGTAGCTCACCCCACAACGAACAACAATGTCGACTAAAGAGAGCGGATCAACTGAGAAGTTCCAAATGGAAAAGCTAGAGGAATACAGCCATCGTGAACTAAAGCAGTTCTGCATCGAACTAGGTATCGCTACCACCGGACTAAGTACCAAGGACGATTTTAAGCATGCCCTAGAATCTTGGGCAGAGACCGGGGATGTCGAAGCCCCGGAGCAAAGCACCGCGAAAAAGACCAACACGGCCCCTGAAGAGCAAAGAACGGGTCTCTCGCAAGACGAGATCCAAGAAAGAGAAAAAGCCCGACTACACGAACTTGAAATGGCCCGACTCAAGATGGACATAGAACTCAAATTGGCCGAGCAAAAAATAAACTTAGAGCACCTTCGCCTCCGAGAAGAAAGAGAGGAGAAACAGAGGCAAAGGGAGCTCGAGGAAAAAAGACTAACGTACGAGCACGAGCGGAACCTAGCCGAGATCAACCTGCGCAAACAGAATAAAGAATTAGGGGTGCCCGACAGACCGTCCACCCCCGGGACCACGGACAAAAAAGTGCACATCCCCAAGGATGTGGTCCGAGAATATTTTCGAGAAGACGACATCCAGCAATGGTTTAAAGCATATGAAATCGCGATGACTGCGCACCGGATCGATAGAGCCGACTGGGGAGCCGGCCTATGGGGCAAATTCCTCAATGAGGGCCGCGATACTCTGTTACAGCTCCCAGACCACCAGATGACCTCCTACGACCATATGAAAGCGGCCCTCCTCACTCGCTATGGCCTCACGCCCGAGATGTACCGTCAGAGGTTCCGAGACTGCACACGCATTCCAGGTACAACTTGGGTGGACTATGTAACGTACTTTAGCCGAGCCTTCGAAGGCTGGATCAGAGGGAACAACGTCACGACCTACGAGCAGTTGTTCAATCTGATGGTATGGGAGCATCTGTCCAACAACTGCTTCATTGAACTACGCCAACACCTCCTCGACAGCAAGTTAACCGATCCCCGGCAGCTCGCAGCCGAAGCTGACCGGTGGGAGATCACCCGAGTGGGCCGGAATGGGTCCTACGAGCAGAACAGGAACAACAATGGTCACCACCGATCCAGAGGAGGAGGAGGGGGCCAAGGACGAGGAAGAGACAACACTCCGGCCGCCCCCACTACCAGCACCACCCCCCCGGCCAACCGGGGCAGCACCCCGGCGCGACCGGGATACAGAGCCAATGTTACATGTCACCGATGCCAACGAGTCGGCCACTATGCAAATGACCCAAGCTGCCCGCAGTATCAGAGCCCAAGACCCCGCCAGGTGACCGCCGCGGCACTAGGGGAAGAACAGATCTCCGAGGAACAAGAAACAGACGAGCAAGAGTATCAAGGGTGGGAGCCAGCCGCCATGACTCTCGCGTGCTTAGGGGGAAGAGACATGGTCCCGCGGGTCCCCCTACCCGCTAACACCCAGAAGTACGGCCAATGGGTGAGCATCAATGGACAACGGGCCGAAGCCCTTCGAGACACCGGGGCCAGTGTGACAGCCGTCCGCTGTCATCTGGTGACCCCAGAGCAATATCTACCGAACATTCTCTGCCCTGTACGATCAGCCGACAACTCGGAGAGTCTGTGTCGGATGGCCTGCGTCCCCTTTGAATGGGGAGGGGTCTCCGGCATGTTGAAAGTAACGGTCCGAGACGACGCCCCCGTGGACTGCCTCCTCGGAAATGACCTGGAAAGCTCCCCGTGGGCAGCCGTGGAGCGAAAAGAACACTTGGGGATGTTGGGCGTCCCAGACTGGGCGTGCGTCACCACCCGGTCTATGGCCGCCCGTGCCAACCATCACCCGGAAGAACCAGAATGGCCGGCGCCTCCGCCTCCGGTCGCCCCCGCCGAGACCCCCGACCAGTGCATCCCCCTCGAACCTGCTCAACCTTCCGACCTTGCTAATCTCGACCAGTGGGCTCAAGAAGGGGGGCCCACACAAGAACAATTTCGTCAGGAGCAGAAGACCTGTCCCTCCCTTGAGGGACTCCGACAACAAGCGCTCGCCCAAAGCGCAGGGGATACCTCCGGAGCTCATTGGGTCTACTGGGACAATGACCTACTGTACAGCGAGCAACGAATCGCCGAGCTGGGGGCCAACCGAGTACTAGTGGTGCCACTCCGCTTTAGAGACTTCCTGCTAAATCTGGCCCACGATGTCCCCCTGGCAGGGCACCTGGGACAAGATAAAACCTACAGCCGCCTAGTGACCCACTTCTTCTGGCCAAAAATGAGAAACGATGTGCACCAGCATTGCCGATCTTGCCCCACGTGCCAAGCCAGTGGGAAGAGCGGCCGCAAATTAAAGGCCCCCCTGCAACCCTTTCCCGTAGTCACAACCCCATTTGAGAGGGTCGGAATAGACATTGTGGGACCCCTAGACCCACGTACAAGACAAGGCCATCGCTTCATCCTAGTACTAGTGGACCACGCCACCCGCTACCCTGAGGCTATTCCTCTCCGGACCGTCACAGCCCCAGTGGTCGGCAGGGCCCTGATGGGGATCTTCTCCCGTGTGGGGTTCCCCCGAGAAGTCGTCAGTGACAGAGGCACGAACTTTATTTCCAAATACATGAAGTCCCTCTGGCAACAGTGTGGGGTCACCTACCGCTTCACGACCCCCTATCACCCCCAAGGAAACGGACTTGTTGAACGGTTCAATCGCACACTAAAAGGGATGATCGGGGGATTGGAAGAACCCCTCCGTCGCCAGTGGGACGTGCTGCTGCCGTGCCTCCTCTTCGCCTACCGGGAGGTCCCACAGAAGTCCCTAGGCTTCAGCCCATTCGAGCTGCTCTATGGGCACCCAGTACGGGGGCCACTCAGCCTGATCAAAGAAGGCTGGGAGTTGCCTCCGGCCAAGAGTCCTCCAGATGTCTTCCGGTACCTCCTCACCCTCCGCAACCAGTCCCAGCGGTTCAGAGACCTAGCGAAAGCCAACCTAGAGGCCAGTCAAGAGGACATGAAGAGATGGTATGACCAGAACGCCTCATCTATTGAATTCGAGCCGGGGCAACAGGTCTGGGTAATGTCCCCCACAGAACCGTGCGCTCTCCAAGACAAATGGACGGGACCCTTCAAGGTAATCGAGCGCAAGGGACCCGCCACCTATCTGATCGATATGGAGTCCGCCCGGAATCCGCTCCGAGTCCTCCACACCAACAGACTGAAACCCCACTTTGCACGAACAGAACTCAGCCTCTTGATGGCCACAGACAACGGGGTTGAGGACGACTCCGAGCCTCTCCCTGACCTCTTGCGGACCCAGGAGCAAGACGGCTCCGTGGATGGGGTCCGACTCTCGGAGACCCTCACCCAGGAACAACGCCAAGAGTGCCAAGCCCTCCTATCACGATTTGCCAGCCTGTTCTCCCTCACCCCAGGTGTCACTTCCTGGTGTGTGCACGATGTGGACACCGGAGACAGCCCTCCTATCCGCCACCGGGCCTACCGCGTACCTGATCGGGTACGGGCCTGCATCCAGGCGGAAGTAACTAAGATGCTCACGCTCGGGGTCATCGAGCCCTCCGACAGTCCATGGGCCAGCCCGGTCGTACTGGTCCCCAAAGCAGCCGCCCCCGGAACCACACCCGAACTCCGGTTCTGTGTCGACTACCGGGGCCTGAATGAAGTCACCAGAACGGACGCACACCCCATCCCCCGGGCAGATGAACTGGTCGACCGAATGGGCGCTGCCCGTTACCTCAGCATCTTCGATCTAACGGCAGGCTATTGGCAAATCGGCCTCACACCCCGAGCACAAGAACGTTCTGCCTTCTCCACCCCCGATGGCCACTATCACTTCACGGTCATGCCCTTCGGCATGAAAAATGCCCCAGCGACTTTCCAACGGCTCGTCAATCAGGTCCTGGCGGGGCTCGAAGAGTTCAGCGCCGCCTACCTGGACGACATCGCTGTGTACAGCCACCACTGGACCGAGCACCTCCACCACCTCCAGGCAGTGTTGCAAGCCCTTCAGCGAGCTGGCCTCACGATCAAGGCCAGCAAATGTCAAATTGGACAAGGGTCAGTGACCTACCTCGGACACCAAGTGGGAAGCGGTCTAGTGGCCCCTCTTCAACTGAAAATTGCCGCCATCCAGAACTGGCAACCCCCTAACACTCAAACTGAGGTGCGAGCCTTCCTGGGCCTCACGGGCTACTACCGAAGGTTCGTGAAAGACTATGGTACCATCGTGGGGCCTCTCACCGAACTCACGTCGAAAAATCAGCCCAAGAAGGTGAACTGGACCCCAGAGTGTCAAGCGGCCTTCGAACAGCTAAAGGCCGCCATGTGTTCCGCTCCTGTACTCCAGGCCCCAGACTACAGCCGGGAGTTCGTCGTCCAGACGGACGCCTCCGACCAGGGCATTGGGGCGGTCCTGTCCCAGGTGAACACCGAAGGCCTTGATCAACCGGTGGCCTTCATCAGCCGGAGACTCCTACCACGGGAGCAACGCTGGAGCACCATAGAGAGGGAAGCCTTCGCTGTGGTATGGGCCCTCAAGAAGCTCCGACCCTACCTTTTTGGCACCCACTTCCGGGTGCAGACTGACCACCGACCCCTGCAGTGGTTGATGCATATGCGGGGGGAAAACCCAAAACTGCTACGCTGGTCCATCTCCTTGCAAGGTATGGACTTTACCGTTGAACACCGGCCTGGGTCTGACCACGCCAACGCGGATGGCCTGTCCCGGTTTTTCCGCCTCGACGAAGAGAGTCCCCAAGAGGATGGGTAACTCTCCCCGCCTTCAGCTGGGGGGGACGCATGTTGGACAGGCCACGTGACGGGCCGCTCTCCCCCGGCTCGACCAAGCCCGAGCCAGTCATACAAGCACCACACCCCACCATTGCACGTCCTACGTCCCCTCAGGGACACCTGCCCCCGAGCATGATAACCTCGTGGGTCCGATCCACGGCCGGCCCACGCGCCCAGCCCGGGCCGCCATCTTGGACACTTCGCCACGAGGCCGCCTGGCCCCCGATCGACCTCAACCCTGGGCCTAGCCCGGCCTCAGACATTCCGGCACCACCCTCCACCCAGGAGGTGAGCGAGCTACTTGGCCAGTCAATGGGAGAAAGAGGTGTCGATGGTTCTCCCCCGGCCAGTGCCGCTCGCCCATCGCCTCCCCGGGCGCTGGCTCCACCCCCCTGCTGGGTGTCTGGACTCCCTCATCCCGGACCTCCCGACCTCCAAGTGCGAGGGTCCGGACATCAAAGCACGCCAGCCCTATAACTGGGGCAGCTCCAGAACAGGAAGGCAGTTGTATCTTGGAGTCGAGAGACGAAAGAAGAACTCATCCTGGACGGACTACTGGCGCTGCCGTAGCTCTGTCCTGTGCACCATCATCCTGCCTGGTGGCGCTGCCACAGCCGTCGTAACCTTCATCCTTCACCGTCGTCCGGATCTGCTGGCGAGGCCGCGGACCGTTGTAACTGTCATCTGCATCGGGACCTGCTTGGCTTCTCCACGGCCCGTCGACCATCCTTCATCCATCTCGGGACCTGCTTGGCTTCTCCACGGCCCGTCGACCATCCTTCATCCATCTCGGGACCTGCTTGGCTCCTCCACGGCCCGATCAGCAACCACGCCGAGCTCGAGGATTG
>NW_028249263.1:0-51995 GCF_964263255.1 Lissotriton vulgaris
ATATATATATATATATATATATATATATATATATATATATATATATATATATATATATATATATATATATATATATATATATATATATATATATATATATATATATATATATATATATTTATGTTAGGTATATATAGTTAGGATTTTTTCCCTATGGCATTTCTGAAAATTCTATGTCTAATAACTTTAGCGTTTGTGGACGGAATCGGCTGAAATTTTCAGGAAAATGGCACATTTTGTTTCTGAGCAGCCCCTAAAAATTTGGGGGGGGGGTCGTCAAGGGGGGGCCGAGAAAAAAGGGGGGTCCCAAAACGCGTTTTTCCCATGTTAATTTCCATAGGGCGGTTGGACTCACTTTTAGCCCGAACGGTTGAATGGATTATCACGAAACTTGGCAAAATTGTAGGGACTGTTAGCCCGATGTGCCTTTGCTAGGTCTCAATATATGTGCTTCAGTGGATTTTGAGAAATTACCGTTTAAATTAAGATATATATCTGTAACAGCGCTCTGGGCAGCGATCCGGTTAGCGAACTTTTCGCGTATCGGAACTTTGCGAAGCGAAGCTGATTGGCCCTCCGGTGTCTGTCAACATTCTAAACAGTCCGGAGCGGCCGCCATCTTGTCTCTCGGTAGGATCGAGAGACAAGAGGAGGCAAAAACAAAGGGGGAAATTACCATAAGGGGGCATAGTAGATCCTCGTTGACCCCCTAGGTTTTATGTGGAGGTTTTAAAAGGGCCTAGGAGGGTCCAAAAAAAAAAAATATATATATTTTTTTTTTGCGTGGTAAGCGCCAAGTTCGCGAACCGGAAAGCGTTCTGGGCAGCGTACTTTAAGGATAAAAGAATGATAGACTTTTCTAATACTGTATGTTAATTATTTGTTGTTTTTGTTCGTTTTTTTATTTATTTATTTATTTTGATTTAAAAAAAAATTATTTATTATTTTCATAGTTCATTAAAACTTCCAGCATTATATCATCTGGTATCTCGTCGAACATGGATGTTTCTGTCTCTTGTAAGGTTTGAATAAATTGTTCGTCAAAAGATTGATCCATAAAATCTTCATCCACATTTTCTTCAGTTACAATGTCTTCGGATGTAATCTTGAAGGAAACATTAGTTTCTTCTTGCTCCCCTTCCATTTTTTTGCTGTAAATTGCATTAAAAAAAAATTATATTAGAAGACTTAGGGCACTGTTGGGTTTAAGTTCAGACATGTCGTTCAGTTTTTTTACCAGTGAAGTTAAAGTAAGTAAATTCATAATTATAGCAGAGAAGTGTAAGTCAATCAATAAATGTAACAGAGGAGGTTATCTGTATCTATAACTATAGCAGGGGGTCAGTAAATAATTATCAATAAACATTTTTACAAATTAATTTAAAGTGCCACTTACAAATTATCAAATAACTTTACAGGGAGGTGAAAAGGCTCTTGAAATGTAGTTCAAGAAGTAGCAGTGAAAATGGCTGTGTTTCCTTCTCTTCCTTTATATATATTCAGGTATATAACCAATCAAATGTCAGGTAATAAAAATTGTAAATGAAAGTAAAGTTTTCATTGGTTGTCAACTCCAATATTTTAGATGTGTTTTGTGAAGTAATTTACCTCAGGGTATTTAGATAGGTCTACAGGCTAAATGGCTAAATGAAATTTCAATCAAATTTGTGAGAATGAAAGGGATTGTTATGTAGTATGAGGTAATCTATATTTGGTGAAAGTGTCTCTAGTCGTTTTTCTGCTAATTACTTTCCCACCTTTTTTTAGGATCGCTTTCTGGAAAGCGGCCCGGTTAGCGAACCTTAAGCGTCACGGGAGTCCACCATTTTGTGTTTCGGTCGCATTAAGATACAAGATGGAGGGCAAATAATGTTCAGAATGTGTAGAAGGGGGCACGGTAGACTTATCTTGACCCCCTAGGTTTTCTGAGGGTGGCTGAGGAGGTTTAAATGTGCGGAAAAAAAACATTTTTTCAAAAAATTCCGCGAGGTTAGCTTTCGGTTAGCGAACCGGGGAGCGTATTTTGTGGAAAATTAGCGAAAAAAGTTAGAAAAAAATAATAATTGTGAGTGATTAGATGAAGGGTAGCTCTGAGAAGAGCTTTTGGGTTTATGGTTCATTTAGGTACTTATAAGTAGGTACCAATGCACATTCTTAAATTCAGAATGAAAATTCTGTTGCCCTCATCTGAGAAGTGAACTCCATCTCCTCTGTAGATATCTTGCATGTAGTAACGCAAGTTATTGTTGTACAGGGAGCCCATTCCATGGTCTCTCATGAAAGCTGAAACAGATTTGTTTACATGCTTCCTCGACTTCTCAATTTGTGGACAAAATTGGTTGGACCACCTCCATTTCTGTCTTTGGCATATATTGGAATATACCAAGGCAGTTTGAGGAAAAAGTGCCATTAATTGCTCAAAGGTGTCCTTTAATAGCATTTCCAGACCTACTCCTGTCAAAGTGCCCAAATCATTACCTCCACAGTGCACAATTAACAGGTCAGGTTTTGGCAAATGCATAAAGGTTTTCACCAATGGTATCAATTGGTGACATTTTAATCCTCTTTGGCCCAACCACTTAATTTCCACATCTTGTAAATTGAGGTTGTGTAAATTTCTGTTCTCGGCATACCTTTGAGCCCAGTGGATGTAACTATGTCCAACAATCCAGATGTTAAACATGGTGGGAGAAGGTTGTGCTGCAGTCAGATGAAGTGTGGTAATGAAAGGGCAGTTGAAACAGTAGGAGTTTGTAAAGAAAAAAAACTGTGGATTTCCAATGCTAATGATTCATTAGCAGTGATTGGTGTATTTCCATTTCTGAAAACAGAAAGTTAGGGTGCATGGATGTGTTCTTTGAAAGATGTAATTTGAATGGTCATGGAAGAAACTTTTAATGAAAGATTGCACTGGATACGCAGGTGCACTGAGAGTTCAGAGTTCAATTGAAACATTGTTGTGTGAATTTGCAAACATGAGAGGTCTTCCAGGAGGTGGTTGCTATGGAAAAAAGGTAGAGAGGGCAGAGGGGGGAAGGGTTTTGATTTGAAAAAAGTGAGGGAAGAGTTATGATTGGCTAATTTGAGAGATATGTGAAATGAATATCTGTATTTCTGTGCTTTCAATAGCTGCAGCCTCTGGAGTGCATACTTTTTCTTCTGCTGAAGACAATTTGGTGTATTTCTGAGACTGTTTTCAAAACTCAAAAAGTATTTGCTAAGGTGAGAAAAGATTTATTTATTTTAGATAGAGAATAGTATGAATTAAGGAGAAAATGATGAAGAAAGCAGTGTTTTTAAACTGTGGCTTTGTCTGTAGTGATATAGAAATAGATTTTGTTACTTAGAGAAATTGTAATTGCATATTCGGTGTAGCATTCTGGAATGCAGTTATACAAGTTATTGTTGTATATGAAGCCCAGTCCATGGTCTCTTATGTAAGCTGAAACAGATATGTTGTTTATAAAAATAGTTTTTGAAATCAATTACATTTCTGCATATGTACTGCTAGAGCTTCATAGGTTGTTTTGGGTCATATTTATAAGGCATTTGAGTGTCTTTGATGTTATTTTTCCTTTTTAAATGGAAAGCGTTCCTCATGGGGCCCTGAGCAGTTCTTCGCCATGTTATCCAATGGGAGGTGGATAACATGGCTAAGAGTATCTGTTGGATAATGCATGAATATCGTTCACTTTTCAGCGATATTTATGCATTGCGGCCGTTTTTTTCGCATTTGCGATAAACCTTGCTAAGGAGAAAATGATGAAGAAAGATGTGTTTTTAAACTATGGCTTTGTCTGTAGTGATATAGAAATAGATTTTGTTACTTTGATAAATTGTAATTGCATATTCGGTGTAGCATTCTGGCATGCAGTAACACAAGTTATTGTTGTATAGGAAGCCCATTCCATGGTCTCTTATGTAAGCTGAAACAGATATGTTGTTTTTAAAAACCATTTTTGAAATCAATTACATTTCTGGATATGTACTGCTAGAGCTTTGGGTCATATTTATAAGGCATTTGAGTGTAATTGATGTTATTTTTTTCCTTTTTAAATGGAAAGCATTCCTCATGGGGCAAGTGTCTTGTAAATACGCTCTTACCTGCGCTTGGCAAATTTAGATTTTGATTATGGGAGTTACATAGCCATGTTAATAATGTCCAAAAAATGGTGCTAGGGCATTCCAGAAAACGCTTTCATGTGTCTCAAGGATATTTTCAGTCATTTCCTCTTGAATGCAGGTATACAATTGATTTATATGTTGTGTTTAAAAACGATTCTTTTCTATAATGTTATTTTTTCCTTTTTAAATGGAAAGCGTTCCTCATGGGACCATGAGCAGTTCTTAGCCATGTTATCCAATGGGAGGTGGATAACATGGCTAAAAGCATATGCTGGATAATGCATGAATATCGCTGACTTTTCAGCAATATTGATGCATTGCGGCCGCTTCTTATCGCATTTGCGAGCAGTTCTTAGCCATGTTATCTAATGAGAGGTGGATAACATGGCTAAGAGCATTTGCTGGATAATGCATGAATATTGCTGACTTTTCAGCGATATTCATGCATTGCGGCCGTTTTTTATCGCATTTGCGATAAACCTTGCTAATAGCAAGGTTTATCTGCGATAAAAATCGCCGATGTGCGGCGATAATTTTTGTCTCTAAAGAAGTTATCGCTAGTGGTTGGTAATATACCCCCGCGTTTTTGGTTGCAGGAATCGGGAGGCGGGAGAGTAGCACTGAAATCAGTAGTTTGACGCCTGAATCGGGAGGGTTGGTATGTGTGGATTCTCTACAGCTGGGGCTAGGTGATAGCCTGGGACCGGCCTGGCATCTAAAATGGCTACCGTGTACGACAAAATTGTGGCATTGTAAAAAAGACAAGATGGCGCAGACAATGTTTATCAATAAGGATTCATTTATAACAAAATATTTTATCGCACTGACAAATTGGTTGTCAACACTTCCCGATTTCCTTCGAATCGAACGTTAACAGACGTGACGCAGCAAAGAAAAAAAAAAGCTCACGCAGAGCCGCTGGAACACATGTATCAACATATATGAGCCTTCTCAGCCACCCTCAGAAAATATAAGGGATTAGGATACGTCTCCCGCACCCCCTTATACTTAGTAATTTAATTAAAACGAAGCACAAAATGGTCTCCCGCACCCCTTTATACCTATTCCCGTTTTGCCAGCAGTTTGCGGCCCAGTTCGGTGTTCGGAAAGCGCTTCTACCGTGAAAAATATATATTTTTTATTTTCCCCACGGGACCCTTTAAAAACTCCAACAACATTCCTAGGGGGTCAAGAGGGGTATACCTTGCCCCCTTTCATTAAAATCCCCCTTCGTTTTTCACCTCTTCTTCTCTCTCGATCCTACCGAGAGATAAGATGGCGGCCGCTCCGGTCTGTTTAGAATGTTGACAGACACCGGTGAGCCAATCAGCTTTCTGCGCGCAAAGTTCCGTTTCGCAGGTGGGAGCGTATTTATAAGAAACTTGCACCATGAACAACGCTTTCCATTTAAAAAGGAAAAATAACATTATAGACACTCATATGCCTTATAAATATGACCCAAAGCAACCTATAAAGCTCTAGCAGTACATATCCAGAAATGTAATTGATTTAAAAAAATCGTTTATAAACACGGCACATAAATCAATTGTATATCTGCATTCAAGAGGAAATGACTGAAAATGTCCTTGTGATGCAGTGCTGGTGCAAAAGATTTTCTATGTTAAATAATAAGTAGGACGTTAAGTTTTTGATGACTGTTATTCATTTACTGTTTGGTAATAGTGCTTAATAACATTTTTTATTATATTTTTCCACAGATTCAACTGCAGATCTTTTTTAAATTTGAAAAATGCCTACGAAAAATAGAATTAGAAAGGCTAGAAAACGTCAAAGACAGCAGGATGATGTTTTATTGCAGCAGTCCTCTTCGCCAAATACTTATCAAAACACCAAGAAAGCTCCGGGTAAGAGCACAAAATCATTCTTAAAAAGTATTTTTAGTAAAAAAAGTATTTTTCGCCAAAATGTTTCAGTTCAGAAAAAGAAGAGTAATTTAAATGGAAAGGAAAGACCCATCAAAAATGTTATTGGTAGAGGAAGAGATAACTCTGTGCATGATAGTAGAAGGAAACAACAGTTTAGGGACATTCGACATCGAATGTTCCGTAACAGGATAATAGTTAATTTATTAAGAAATATTAAAAAAGGCCAACAGAAAGCGGCATTTTATAAGAAGAAGAAAAATGTAGAGAAAATTATTGATCATGCTTTTGAAATTAAGCGGAAGTTGTTTATTTTGGTAATCAATAGAATTAGGAAACTAAGCAAGGTAATTTCTGATTTCAAAACAAACAGTAGATGGAAGAGAGTAGTAAATCGTAGTAACTTTTGTGAAGTTTTTTCCGGAGAATGGATGCATAGTTCAAGTTCTGAGGCATTTTTTAATGAGGAGAGTTATTTTCAGGATAATGATTTGATGTTTGCAGTTGACACCAGTGGTCGAGCTTATGAAGTGAAGGATGGTTGTCCAGTTGAAAAGGAAAAACTTGTGACAAGAGAGACAGAAGAGGTGCTAAGTGATGAGGTTTTAGGAAGACGTCCTAAGGGTCCTGTGTACATTTGGAAGTGTAGTTCTATTTGCACTGTGCGACAGGTTTCCATCAATTTGCTTTGTGATTTTATACGGACATTTAATAAGAAAAGTTTGAAGCAGAAAATGAAGTTGTTGCAAAATTTAGATCCTTGCAGAGTGAGACAAATGACAGGTTTGCGTGGTCATTCACTGGCTTGTCTTTCCAGGAGAGTATGCCAGAGTGTTTTTCATCATTTCAGGATGGTAGCAGTGCATCATAATAAAGTGAGAAAATTAGTGAGAATGTTGTATTATGCTAAGAGTCCTGCAATTATGCTTAAACAATTATGTGCTGCTCTTTTGCATGGTTCAGAAATAGATGTGAAGAATATTTGTGAAGAAATTGAGTTTTGTTACTTTAGTAGTAAAGATGAGAATGTTCAAATTGACCCTGAAGTAGAGGGTAATGTTGAAGATAATGTACAGGTTTCCAGTACAGATAATTTTCAGAAGGAAATTGCCACTTTTCAGATGAAATCAAGTGAGAGGCCTAATTTCACTTGTGTATGTTGTCGACGCACTTATTATAAGAATCAGACTAAAGTAGTGGATTTATATGCAAAAAGTGAAAGGGAAAATAATAGTGAATGGAAGGATTTTGCCACATACTTGATGGTAGAAAATTATTTTGATTTAGGATCGGATCAACGTGTGTGTACTTATTGTTGTAATAAATTAAACCAAAACCAGATGCCTGCTAGGGCAGTACATAATAATCTGGAATTGGTTGAGATTCCTTCTGAATTGAAGGATTTAAATACTTATGAATGTATTTTGATTCAAAGTATCCATCCCTTTCAGGCTATTGTAAGAATGGAGCCAAAGACAGGGAAGTTGCCTCCAGCAGATTTACAGCGAGGATTAAAGGGAAGAGTTGTTTATTTGCCTCTAGATTTGAACAAAAACATTAACACAATTGGAATAGAAAAAGTGGAAGAGGAACCTCTGGTTATCTTAGTTAATGGGGTTCCGACAAAGAATAAGAAAATATGGCAAGATTTAGTGGATGTTAGGAAAGTCAAAAAAGCAACAGTGTATTTGAAGACAAATAATAAGTACTATAAGAATGTATATGTTCCAGAAGAGGAAGTAAGTGATGAAGAGGATAGCGATTTGTGTGCTGGCCAAATTGAGAAAGTAGAAGCCTCTAAAAGTGAAGAAATATATGAACATTATAGTGTTCATCCTTTGCATTCCAAGGAAGTCATGGGGAATGCTATTGAGTTGTTTCAAATGAAACAAGCTAAAGGGAGTCCCATTAGTGTTTGGGAGGAAAGTTTGGAAGCTCGGTGTTTCCCACAGCTATTTCCAACAGGTTGAGGAGGAAGATATGATGAGCGACCTCATCAAATTCCTGCGTCTGAATACCGGACTTTACGATTGTATGCAGACGATCCTAGGTTTCGTCAATGCATTCCATATTTGTTTCATCTCCTATTTGAAAGCGATCTGTCTGGACTGTCATATGCAGTTAACCACATCTTAAAAAGTGGTATACAGATGCGAAATATCTCGGCAAGGGACTTTATGCATAAAGTCAATGTCCAAGACAGTATTTTGGATTCTCACTTAATTAATCTCATGGCGTGTCAGCGTGGTACTAATGAGTACTGGTACCGTCGTCATGGTGATTTAAAATGTATGCTGAGGAACTTAGGAACTCCGACATGGTTCCTCACTCTGAGCTGTGCCGAGTATGGCTGGGAAGACTTACTTGAATTTCTACGGGAGGCAAATGGAAATATTGAAAACATTGAATTCAAGACACTTGGAGAACTGTGTTCTTTGGATCCTGTGAATGTATGCAGGTACTTCAATCATAGATTTGAAGCTATAATGTCTTTCATCACAAATAAGAAGAATCCACCTCTTGGAGAGGTGTTGGATTTCTTCTGGAGAAAGGAGTACCAAGCAAGAGGTGCTCCTCATATACATATGTTGTTGTGGATCAAGGATGCACCTAAATTTGGAACAGATCCGGATGACTTAGTGATGAATTTCATAGAACAGTATTCTACGTGTGCTGTTCCAAACGCAACGGAGAAGAAAAGCCTAAGAGAACAAGTTTTACGTTTCCAAAGCCATCGTTGTGGAAAGTACTGTCGTCGTAAATTCAGAAACAAGGACAAGTTCTACACCAAATGTCGTTTCAACTTTCCACGACCGGTGATTTCTAAAGGAAAAGTGAACAGTTTGATGTCTTCACTGCGACATAATGTGACGAGTAAATCACCCAAAAATACATACAATTTGAAAAGGAACGAAGAGTCCAAGTACATCAACGACTACAACCCAGTGATTTTGTCCATGTGGAATGCTAACATGGATATACAGTTTGTGGGTGACAACTGTATGGCTGTGGCTCGGTATGTGACATCTTACATCACCAAAAAAGAAAAGACAGAACTGAAGGATATGTGGGAGGACATTTCCCATGAAAAGAGCCTCAGCAAGAAGTTGTACAGTTTCAGTCTGAAGATGTTGTCGCATCGAGAAATCGGAGCTTACGAATGTTCAGATCGATTGTCTTCAGCAAGTCTCTATGCCAAATCCAGGAGTATTGTTTGGGCGAGTCTTGGTCTTGCTGCAACGCGAAATCGGGTTCTAAAACCTGTCCGGGAAATTGAATATTTGGCAGAAAAGGAACCAAACAGTACCGACATTTTGAAGACCAACATGTTGGATACATATTATCCAAATCGAAGCAGTCACCTTGAGAATGTTTGTCTATATGAGGTTCTACAAAATTATATATTCAAGAGGAACATCAAAGAAGATATTGAGAAAGGAGTGTATGCTGTAATTGGAAGTGAGGGATGCCTGGTCAAGCAAAGAAAATGCCAATTAGTAAACCATCGAAAATTGAGTGGCGAATCTTCAGAAACAAAGGAGTTTTTCTATTTAGCACTTTTGCAACTTTTCAAGCCTTGGCGTGCAGAAGAGGAACTGCTTGGAGATTTCCTCTGTTACAAAGACTCTTTCACTGCTGCTAAGGATAGCATAGAATGTCCTGCTTTTCCCAAATATCAAGAAATGCTAACTTTGGAAATTGAGCAGGAAGCAACGATTGCAGCCGAGATTGCCAGAGACAGTTCTCAGGACAGTCAGAGTTCTGTTTCATTGAGTCAAGATCCACTTGGAGGACCTATTATCGAAAATGAAGCTGCCACTGCTATGAATGAAGTGGAAAGAGCCATGGCACATGCTCAGGAGGATTCAGTTAACTTAGAAGACTTGGAAAAACAACTCAATGTTGAGCAGAGGAAAATATATGAAGAAGTTACCAAGCAAATTGAGCATGGATTAAGTCATGAGAAGAAAGAGTGCTCATGTACATCGTTGAAGCCTGTCCGACTGTATGTGAGTGGAGAAGCGGGAACTGGAAAAAGTTTCCTTATTAAAGCAATTTCATGCTATTTGCAGGAAAGGACTGAGTCATCGCTGTCTTGTGTTGTCACCGCTCCTACTGGACTTGCAGCACATAACATTAAAGGTATTACTTTGCATCGTCTACTGATGCTGCCGGTGGAGCATGACAACAAATTACAATATCACAAGTTATCTGGGGATGCTTGCTTTGAAGTTTCAAGAGTCTTGAGGAAAATGAAACTACTTATCATTGACGAAGTAAGCATGGTTTCCAATATCATGCTTGCCTTTGTGCATTTGAGAATGCAAGAAGTACTTAAAACTGAATATGATATGTTATTTGGTGGCAAACACATCATTGTTTTCGGAGATCTTCTGCAGCTGACACCAGTAAAAGGAGAACCTGTGTTAAAAATACTCACGCATGAAGATACCAGGAAGTGCCTAGGGAGCATTGGCAACGTCAATATATGGTTAAACTTCAATTATGCTGAACTGCATGAAAATATGCGTCAGGCAAAAGATGAAGATTACAAGAATATTCTACAAGATATTAGAATTGGAAAAGTGACCGAGCATGGAAAAGAAGCTTTGAATGCACGATTACTTTCAAATTTATATCCCGAACAAGAGATTGTGGCTGAGAATATTTTTCAGAAAATTACTGAGAAGAAATCCGGAATATTTTTGATGCCAACTCTTGCAGAATGTGCCATCTTCAACAACAAAATGTTGAATTTAGAAAAGCAAGAGATTGTGAAACTTGAAGCTATTGACAAAATAGAGCACATGGGATCAACAATTATTTTGTCAGAAAATTTGAAATCAAAATTGGAATCATTAGAGAAGACTATATCTAAAACAGCGGGTTTTGAAAAGACTTTGAATGTGTGTTTAAATTGCCGAATCATTTTGAGAAGAAATTTACATGTTGAAAGAGGTCTGGTAAATGGATCAATGGGTAATGTTGTTGATTTTCAGAAGTACAGAAATAGAGATGGAATAGAATTTTTAAAAATTAAATTTGATGGCATTGAGGAAGTACAGCTAATTGGTCGTTGTTCTGCTAGGTTTTTGCTTGGTAAAGACTTATATGTTCGCCGTAAACAGTTTCCTGTTTGCTTGGCATATGCGGTAACAATTCATAAATCGCAAGGTTTAAGTGTAGACAGTGCATTGGTGAATATTGGCAGTTCTGTGTTCAAGGAGGGTATGGCATATGTGGCATTGTCACGAGTAAGAACTTTATCAGGATTGTACTTGATTGACTGTGATGTCACAAACATTTTTGCGGATCTAGATTGTGTTAAGGAATACAATAGGTTAAGAAGAGAGTATGCGCCACATTTGCCTCAATATCCTTTGTTTGAGAAACGTGTGGTAGGCCGCAAACGTAGAAATATCAGTAATAGTAGGGAGGTTGATGCAAAAAGACCAAAAGTCGATGAACCAAAAATTGTAAGCAGAAAGAAAGTGGATTCTGTTGAAGATGTTGTCGGTTTTCAATTTGAAAACAGTTCTGGTGTCAACTGCTATGCAAATGTAGTGGTTAATGTTCTCTTTTCACTAGAGAGTTTAAAAGAACAGATTCTGTTGAATTCAGAACAAATTTTATGCTGTTTATTGAATTCTGTTTTCGAGAAATGTAGCACTGATCGAACAAAAGTAGAAAGTGTGTCTGAAGTTCGTTATCTGTTAGATGAATGTTCAGGGCAAACAGACTTCTCTGAAAATAATCAGCAAGATTGTCAGGAGTTTTTAATGTATATGCTTGATGTATTGCAAGATGAGGGTGTAGATGTAGATCACCTGTTTGGGCTTTCTTATCAATGGCAGCATGACTGCGAGAATTGTAGGGTATCAAGTACTACTAGTGTAGACTCAGAAAGATTTATATATTTAACTTTGCCAGACAGTAAATCAGTCTCCTTTAATAAGCTAGTAAATGCAGCGGATCACAACATGGAGTGTAGCCAATGTAAATCTGAAATTATGTCAACATTATTTATACGTAGATATGGACAGTATGTCATTTTAATGATTCAACGATGTAGGCCTGATGGATCAAAATTGTCAACTTTAATAAAAAATGTTGTGGCTTCTCAGCTTTCAATATCAGGAAGGACTTTTGTAACTGTAGCAATTATCTATCACGATGGTCCTTCAACAACATCAGGACATTATACAGCTTATTTAAAGTCTCGAAACGGCTGGTCATTCTGCAATGATTCCGTTGTAACTTTCAAAAAAAAATTGCCGTTTGACCTTAAAAATTCTTACCTGGTGTTTTTAAAACCAAAATTTTAATGAAAGAATCTCGGGATTTTCTGTGAAGAATTGCAAAAGGTTCATGAAGTAGAGGGAATGTAAGTCTGCAATGCTGTCTAGATTATTGGTCCAAAACTTTTAATTATAATGTCAATTTAAAAATCCAACTATATAAACCTGATGCAAGTAAGTCTGCTTCATAGTAAGCAGTATCAGTGTCATAGGAAAAGGAGAACATGAGTGACAAAGAAGGGTAAGATATTAGTAGTCCAGGATTGTGAATATAATCTCAAATGTTTTTTTTTAGAAAGTTGCGAAAATAGAAAATGTCGGGATTTGATTGGAAGAATTACAAGAGTAGCGAATCGCGGCAACATGATTTGGCCTAGTGGAAACATGTGATAGAATGAGAGAACTGTTTTTTTCTATGTAACATATTTTTCGTATCGATGGAGGTTTTCTTTCAGAAAGTGGCGGGCTGAAAATATTTATAGCACAACAGAGTGAATGCTGTTCATAGGAGATCCTTCGACGTCATTGAAAGTAAGTTAATTTTAAGGAGTTTTGAAATCAGATTTCTTAGGTTGTATGGGTTTTTTAAACACAGTCATTTTGATTGTGTTTTTTTTCCCCGCTGTTACATGATGAATACGTTCAAGTCACTGATTTAAGTGAAATTTGATACATTCTGAGAACAGCAAAAATAAACCATAAAACATGTATAATTAATGTTCTTCTGTTTGTACTTATGATATACATTTAGAAATGTGAGGTAGATATGGAAAAACTGAGTCTTCTGTAAGTGTCAATTTAAATGCTTATAGTGCTGTATTTCCGGGTACTGTTTTTTTAAAAAAAAGGAATAGGCCTCACCTCAAAGAAAGCTCTTCAAAGCACACATCTTATTTGCATCCTGAAACTATCATTTAAAATATTAGAGACAATTTTATGATGGCTTTACATCTTTTTTGCGCTGCTATTGCATCACTATTGTGAGACATCAGCAGTGAAAAAAAAGAAGTACCATGTTCAAAAATAGGTCTCAGTTCATCAGCATGAAGATACTGTTTATTTAAAATATATATCTTTAGGATTGTGTAGGGGACGTAGAGAAGCAGAGGCTTCTGTAAATGTCAAAATTGTTGAAAAAGTGTTTCTTCTTGAACCTTTTCCCTTTTCTTTTGTAATTTTTAAATACATGTAGTAATATTTTTGGAAATGTATGTTTTCTCTTTTACAGATTGAAAGTATGAAAAAATATTTAGAAAAGGTAACAAGAATTATAAGGTAAATGTTTTCTACTCTTTTTACCCGCAATGCACTGCTGATGATGTCACTGACACTATCTCTGATTTACTCTGTATAGCTGTCTTTCTTTTTACATTACTCTCTGTTTACTTCCCTTATACTAACTCTTCTTTTTTTTAAAAAAATATTTTTTTGGTTCGCTTCAAGTTCGCGAACCGGTCAGCGAACTTGAAGCGAACCAAAAGAAATAGAGCTTGCTAGAGTGTTAAACATTCTAGCAATTTTATTTGAAAGGGGAGGTAGTTCTGAAAAGAACTTTTTTTTAATGTTTTTGTTGTTTTTTTATTTTTTTTTATTTTCTGAACATTTTTTGTTTTTTTGGTATTTTTAGAACAGTTTTATGTTTTTTTTGTGTTTTTCATGGAGGGGA
This sequence comes from Lissotriton vulgaris, assembly GCF_964263255.1. Classification (NCBI taxonomy): domain Eukaryota; kingdom Metazoa; phylum Chordata; class Amphibia; order Caudata; family Salamandridae; genus Lissotriton; species Lissotriton vulgaris. The sequence goes on from NW_028249263.1 coordinate 13,974, forward strand.
AACAACAAAAAAACAGGCATCGAAAAGGGCTCAACAGGAGCAAAGAAAAAATTACTGCTTGGGTGGGTTAGGGCAGTTATGGTTATCATACACCAAGTTTATTAAGTTTACGCTCATGTTGCCACATGAGAGCATAGCACCACAATGTATGCACGTTAACTTCATGTGCTTGAAGTTTGGCTGTATGTTTGGCACAGTTTCCTGTGCCTCTCTTACAGTCAAACTTATATTAGAAGTTGATTTGGCCACAGGAGTTGTCGGGGGATTATCTTGCAGATCCCTTAACTCTGCCCGGCTGTAATTTAATGGATGCCACCTGACCATATGGCGATGCATAGTATAGTTGCCCATACTATACTTTTTCTCTGTGCCTCGAGATAATCTTTTTTTGCAAATTAGGCAGGTGGCATATTTGGCATTAACCTTCTTCTCCCCTCGAGGAATTGAGAAAAATTGCCAAATGAAACTTGTTTTCCTTCCGGAAACACGGGGCAACTCCGGAATAAATTCAGGTTCATCAGTGTCCTCTTCTTCTAAGTCGTCTTCTTCTTCCTCTCTGTTTGAGATGAATTGAGATGGTGGTCCTCTCTTGTCATGAGGAGGTTGAGGTGGTGGTGGGGGTCCACCAGCTGAAGCAAAGATAGAAGCCATTGTAATCAAAATGGAAAATGGTCTTTCTCTCACCAAGATGAAAGTCAGAGTGAGGAAAGAAGAAGGGGTTTACGTGATTTTGGAAAAGCAAAAGTTCGGAACCAATGAAAAGTGTTATTTTTAGGTCACATGACCTAGTCATACATCATTTGGAAACCAAAAGTGAAATGAACCAATGAAAACTTCGATAAACAAGTCACATGACTTGTTCCGCTCACGTTACGCGGTGCGCGCCGCGTCCCGCATCGTTTCCGGTTCGCGGTCCCGAGCACTTTCGGGAGCGCTAAAGCGGCGCGTCATAAGACGCATTCGCGACAATGATACGTCGCGCTTCCGCGACGCGTCACAGTTCCGCTAACGTAACGTTTACCGGTTCGCGTACTAGATCGCGGCATCAAGATGAGCTAACGGAAAGCTTCCCGGTTCGCTTACCGGAAGCGAAGAAAAAAAATATTTCAATTAAAATTATCAATAAACATCTAAAATATATTTTGGGTTTTAAAGTAGAATGCATTTTACAGCTACAGATGTTAGCTTTTAAAAAACCAATGAAATTCACAGAAAAAACCATAGGTTATAGTCCATATATAGTTAGGAATTTGCATTTACAAAACTTTGAAAATTCAATGAAAAAACCATTGGTTATAGAACATATATAGTTAGGAATTTGCATTTACAAAACCTTGAAAATTCAATGAAAAAACCATTGGTTATAGAACATATATAGTTAGGAATTTGCATTTACAAAACCTTATTTTACTCGCATAAAACCATTGAAATTCCATATATAGTTAGATGCGCTAACTATATATCGCGCACCCGCAATCCACTGCTGATGATGTCACATATTACATCATTCATGACATGGTCAGTGACATCACTGATGACATCACTGATGACAACTCAAATGACATCACTGATGACATCTCATTTGACATCACTGATCACATCACTGATGACATTACTCATGTGATAATACAATGAACCTCTTCAGACTCTAATATAACCTTACATACACTCAGTATAAACAGACACTCACAGACTGTCACTCATCCATGGAGTTACTCACACACCTAGTCAGTCATGCAAAGAATCAATAACACCTCCATTTCCTCAACTATACAGTTATACACACCTTACTTATTGAAACATATTCTAACACATATTTACTCTCTTATACAATCCCTGATACAAGCTCACAGTGATCCATACAGCCACTCACACATTCACTGGCTCTTATCCACAGTTATTTATATATGTCAACTCTCAGATGTATTGTGTTTTACATACGTATTTACTTGCACATGTAGTACTGAGATATACATTCACTCACCAAGACACCCATGCACAGTCAACCGCCCATATAGCTGTTTCCACATGCACTCTTGAACTCATACACCTAGTGAATCAACTGCTTACACATCTATGCACAGAGTCACACACCTCCCAGCCACCCACACACACACTCAGCCTCCCATTCAAATACTTGGGCAACCAATTAATAACCCATATAGCCACTCTTATAGCTACTGATCAACACATGCAGCAGCTTACACAACAACAGACATACTGATGCACAAATTAAGACAGTTTAGTCACTATCCCATGCACTCAGTGAGACACATTTAATCACTCTTTCATACAGTCAGTCATGCACCTACTAAATTCTTCATCCAGACACTTATACATCCACTCATTCTTCAATATGTAAAACATATTTAAACTTTACAGAAACATAGTCACTGGATAGTGTCATCAGTGATGTCATCAGTGATGTCACTGACCATGTCATGAATGATGTAATATGTGACATCATCAGCAGTGGATTGCGGGAGCGCGATATATAGTTAGCGCATCTAACTATATATGGAATTTCAATGGTTTTATGCGAGTAAAATAAGGTTTTGTAAATGCAAATTCCTAACTATATATGTTCTATAACCAATGGTTTTTTCATTGAATATATATATATATATATATATAGATATATATAGATGTATATATATATATATATATATATATATATATATATATATATATATATATATATATATACAATGAGGGCTTACAATACAGCTAAAGGGGCTTTAAAGAAAGAGTTTCAACATTGGAAACAAGAAGGGTTGATATCGGCAGACGAATATCACATTATGTTTAATGAGCACCCAGTTCTTCCTTTCCTGTATTTATTGCCGAAAATCCACAAAAGAACTTTTTCAATACCAGGACGCCCCATTATTTCGGCAATAAAGAGCATGACCGAACAAGTGGGGCAATATGTGGATTTCTATTTACAGGATTTAGTAAGAACAATACCCTCTTATCTGAAAGACACTGGGGATGTTTTAAATAAATTGAAGAATATCACATGGACTAACAACATGATTCTCATATCTCTGCATATAGAATCTCTATATACCAGTATTGAACATTCCTGTGGCATTAATGCAATCAAGCATTTTCTGAACTCGAGGCCATGTGAATATTACATACATAACAAAATGTTGATATCCTTAATCACCCGGTGCTCAGAGAATAGTTATTTTTTATTTGGCAAAGATGTGTACAGACAGATACAGGGTGTTGCCATGGGGGCCTGCTTCTCCCCTAGCTACGTGTGTTTACACATGGGCTATTGGGAGGAGCAGGTCCTCAGGGGACAACACAAAGAAATGTTTGACAACAATATTGTGCAGTAGTTGCGTTATATTGATGATGCGCAGAAGATTTTATCAAAATAATTATTGATAACCATTTCAATCTATACTTCACATCACACATCCACTTAACCAAAATTGAATTTTTAGATGTTTGCATTTATGTTAGTGGCAACAAGTTAGTTACTACTGCTGATAGAAAACTAAGTATGAGCGTAAAATCCGTTCCGCTCGCGAAATTTGCGGATTTTCGGCAAATTCACAATCCGCGAATTCTCGCGAATTTGACGAAAATTCACAAATTCGCACGCAGCGGATTTTTTTGCTTGGTCGCGCTTGACAAATACAATATTGCGGCGCAGCGTTCACTTAACGTCATTCAGCATTTGAAGAGTTGTTTTTCTCCATGTTTGCGTGTGCTGCGCCATTTTGGATCTTGCTGCGTGATCCCGCGGGAGTTTGTCAACAGCGATTATGTCATAAAGGCTCGTGATCACGCATCGCAGGAGTAAACAATTGCGAACATGTAGATGCGGCGGGCAGCAACAATCTCGCACTTGCTAAATTGCAAAATTTGCAATTCTGCACAAGAAATCCACCAGCAGGCAGCATAAACCTTCATAAATGATGATTTTTATCGGAATAACTCCTCAGGTTGAAATTTGCCTGCACTTTTTTTTGCAAGGAGTCCATTTTGGGGGCGGGGGGTGGGAGGGAGCAAGGAAGTGCCGCACAGTTTCCAACTTCCTGTTCCTGTCCAGCAGGCTCTTACCAGTGCTTTGTTCATGTCCTGGTCAATTTGATTTGGATGGTGACCTGGAAGGATTACTTTTTGTGGATGCTGCTGGATATTTGGATTTGAGGCCTTTTTGACTTTCTTTGGATCACTTTTGGATTAGAAATTTCACAAGAATGTTGATGTTGTTTGTTTGGGGCATTACAGTTGCTGCAACTACAATTTTGGAACTTTTTCAGAACATTAAATAAAATATATTGCGGGTAGCCACAGTATCCAGTAAGACCAGGGTTAGTTATGGGTGCATGATAAAACTGTTTTGTTGAATTTCAACATCATTTAGGGCTTGGATGGCATTGGATTGGGGTGATTTATGTGTGTTTTTCAATTTTTTGGCTGTTGTTGGGGCCTTTTGCCCAGGGGTACTCAGTGGTGCATGGACTGAGTCTTTCTGTGGGGTATCTTTAATGCAAACATCATGGAGGGCATGGATGGCATTGGATTGTGGTGATTTTGTGTGTTTTTCGACTTTTGGCTGTTGTTGGGGCCTTTTGCCCAGGGGTACTCAGTGGTGCATGGACTGAGTCTTTCTGTGGGGTCTCTTTAACCCCTTCGCTGCTCATGACTCGTCATGAGGCACAGTGGAGCTGTGCTCTCGTCATGAACAATGGGATTCTAGCAGGAGCAGCACAGGAGGGGAAAACCATTAGCAGGCAAGGTTTTAATGTAAACATCATGGAGGGCATGGATGGCATTGGATTGTAGTGATTTTTGTGTGTTTTATTATTTTTTGGCTGTTGTTGGGGCCTTTTGCCCAGGGGTATTCAGTGGTGCATGGACTGGGTCTTTCTGTGGGGTTTCTTTAATGTAAACATCATGGAGGGCATGGATGGCATTGGACTGTGGTAATTTTTGTGTGTTTTTCGATTTTTTGGCTGTTGTTGGGGCCTTTTGCCCAGGGGTACTCAGTGGTGCATGGAATAAGTCTTTCTGTGGGGTATCTTCAATGTACACATCACGGAGGGCATGGATGGCATTCGATTGTGGTGATTTTTTTTTTTTTTTTACTTTTTGGGATGGTGTTGGGGCCTGTCCATGTGGGTGGGGGCCATTTTGAGGCCTGGTCCAGACAGGGCCTGACCATGTGGCTGGGGGTCTAGGGGCAATTTTGAAGCCAGGCAGTGTCCTTTATTGTGCCATAGGCCTGCACCCAGTCTGCCATGCTTTCATCCATTATGCCCAGGGGTACTCAGTGGTGCATGGACCGAGTCTTTCTGTGGGGTGTCTTGAATTTCAACATGATTGAGGGCATGGATGGCATTGGATTGTGGTGATTTTTGTGTGTTTTTCGATTTTTTGGCTGTTGTTTGGGCCTTTTGCCCCGGGGTACTCAGTGGTGCATGGACTGAGTCTTTCTGTGAGGTCTCTTTAATGTAAACATCATGGAGGGCATGGATGGCACTGGATTGTGGTGATTTTTGTATGTTTTTCGATTTTTTTGGCTTTTGGGGCTTTTTGTCCAGGGGAACTTAGTGGTACATGGACTGACTCTTTCTGTGGGGTCTCTTTAATGTAAACATCATGGACGGCATGGATGGCATTAGATTGTGGAGATTTTTGCGTGTTTTCGATTTTTTGGTTGTTGTTGGGGCCTTTTGCCCAGGGGTACTCAGTGGTGCATGGACTGAGTCTTTCTGTGGGGTCTCTTTAATGTAAACATCTTGGAGGGCATGGATGGCATTGGATTGTGCTGATTTTTGTGTGTTTTTCGACTTTTTGGGGTGGTGTTGGGGCCTGTCCATGTGGGTGGGGGCCATTTTGAGGCCTGGTCCAGGCAGGGCCTGGCCATGTGGCTGGGGGTCTAGGGGCCATTTTGCAGCCAGGCAGTGTGCTTTGTTGTGCCATAGGCGTGCACCCAGTCTGCCATGCTTTCATCCATTATGCCCAGGGGTACTCAGTGGTGCATGGACCGAGTCTTTCTGTGGGGTGTCTTGAATTTCAACATGATTGAGGGCATGGATGGCATCGGAATGTGGTGATTTTTGTGTGTTTTTTGATTTGTGCTGTTGTTGGGGCCTTTTGCCCAGGGGTACTAAGTGGTGCATGGACTGGGTCTTTCTCTGGGGTCTCTTTAATGTAAACATCATGGAGGGCATGGATGGCATTGGATTGTGGTGATTTCTTGTGTTTTATGACTTTTTGGGGTGGTGTTGAGGCCTGTCCATGTGGGTAGGGGCCATTTTGAGGCCTGGTCCAGGGCCTTGCCATGTGGGTGGGGGTCTAGGGGCCATTTTGAAGCCAGGCAGTGTGCTTTGTTGTGCCATAGGCCTGCACCCAGTCTACCATGCTTTCATCCATTATGCCCAGGGGTACTCAGTGGTGCATGGACCGAGTCTTTCTCTGGGGTGTCTTGAATTTCAACATGATTGAGGGCATGGATGGCATTGCATTGTGGTGATTTTTGTGTGTTTTTTAGTTTTTGGCTGTTGTTGGGGCCTTTTACCCAGGGGTACTCAGTGGTGCATGGACTGGATCTTTCTGTGTTGTCTCTTTAATGTAAACATCATGGAGGGCATGGATGGCATTGGCTTGTGGTGATTTGTGTGTGTTTTTCGATTTTTTGGCTGTTGTTGGAGCCTTTTGCCCAGGGGTACTTAGTGGTGCATGGACTGAGTCTTTCTGTGGGGTCTCTTTAATGTAAACATCATGGATGGCATGGATGGCATTGGATTGTGGTGATTTCTGTGTGTTTTTAGATTTTTTGGCTGTTGTTGGGGCCTTTTGCCCGGGGTACTCAGTGGTGCATGGACTGAGTCTGTCTGTGGGGTATCTTTAATGTAAACATCATGGAGTGCATGGATGGCATTGGATTGTGGTGATTTTTGTGTGTTTTTTGACTTTTTGGGGTGGTGTTGGGGCTGTCCATGTGGGTGGGGGCCATTTTGAGGCCTGGTCCAATCAGGACCTGGCCATGTGGGTGGGGGTCTGGGGCCATTTTGAAGCCAGGCAGTGTGTTTTGTTGTGCCATAAGCCTGCACCTAGTCTGCCATACTTCATCCATTATGCCCAGGGGTACTCATTGGTGCTTGGACCGAGTCTTTCTCTGGGGTGTCTTGAATTTCAACATGATTGAGGGCATGGATGGCATTGGATTGTGGTGATTTTTGTGTGTTTTTCTATTTTTTGGCTGTTGTTGGGGCCTTTTGCCCAGGGGTACTCAGTGGTGCATGGACTGGGTCTTTCTGTGGGGTCTCTTTAATGTAAACATCATAGAGGGCATGGATGGCATTGGAGTGTGGTGATTTTTGTGTGTTTTTTTACTTTTTGGGGTGGTGTTCGGGCCTGTCCATGTGGGTGGGGGCCATTTTGAGGCCTGGTCCAGGGCCTAGCCATGTGGGTTAAGGTCTAGGGGCCATTTTGAAGCCAGGCAGTGTGCTTTGTTGTGCCATAGGCCTGCACCCAGTCTGCCATGCTTTCATCCAGTATGCCCAGGGGTACTCTGACAGTGGTGCATTTTATTGGTCTTTCCACTTTGGGGGGTGGGTATTATAAAAATGCTTACTTGCAAACTATTAATTGAAGCGCTACATATGCAACATTTATTTAACTGATGTTCCTCTGGCTTCGTTTGCTTTTAGGTGCAGAAAGACGAATCATCCGCCTCATCGTTCCTTATCAGTGCCAGGAAGAAGTCCTGCTGCGGTGTGTGCAGCACAACGTCACATGTGGCCACAGACAACTCTGCAACTTGTGCAACTGCGGTCTGCTGTTCTGACATCTGAAGAAGATGGCCCCCAAAAAAGTTGCCCGTAGCTCCTCTAGCAAGAAAGTTGCCAGTAAGGAGCAGAAGAAGCAAGTGGCGCCTTTTACCATGGAGACTGGTGTGCCAACCGCCGCATTTTTTGGGGAAAAAAAGTACGCCTGGAGCAGCAGCGGGGTGTGCTGGAGACCAAGCTGGGAGCAGCACCTCCGCTCCATTGGGCTCAGTGCCACCACCACGCAAACTTAGGTCCAAGCCCTTGCGTGCTGCAGAGGCAGCCAGTATATTTGTTCAATCACCATAGACCAGTTATGTTGGCTCATCGCAAGAAAGTAGCAAGATCCCTCAATCAACACAGGTAGTTGTAACTCATCTGACGAGTGTTTAACAACCACAGCCGCAACAACAACCACATGTGCTGCAAGTACAAGCCCAAGTATATGTGGAAGGAGAGGCGGCGCAAGGAGAGGCGCAAGCAGAGGTGCATGGAGTGGCACAAGTGCCCACAATAGTTGTTTCTCCCGAAGTAGGGGCACATCAGGAAATCGACATTCAAGCCGAGGTATCATCTAAGGAAGCCACTCCTCCTGATGATTCATTGTCTTCCAGATCCCCAGCAAGGATAAGATCAAGGATGGTGTCTACATTTTCTTCAAGCCCCCTTCCTTCTGATGATATGGATCAAAAGAGAGTGAGGCACACCATGATCTGACAAAGGTAGCTAAGCGTAAAAGGAAGGTCCCCGAAAGTCTCATAGTTATGGAGTGTGATGATGACGCTAAACAAGAAGTGGCGTATACTCCTGCTGATGAAGACTCTCACGACAACGACGCAGTCATCATAGACGTCACTCCAGCCTCAGCGGGCATGCAGCAAACAGACATTTTTACCCTATCCCGAAATGCTGCTGAGCATGATGTTGGCGATGTGGCAATGGGACCACCACCAATGCAGTTAACTAGTATACCACCACCTACAGCTTCCATATTTTCTCGCCAGAAGGGACCTCCATCCACCTCGACCTTCATTTCCTCAATTAGTGGTGCTGTAAGTGCCTAACGTAGTAAATTTCGGCAACACACATCCTCCACTTCATCTGGCATTAGCATTCCCAGTATCGCCTCCTCCGCCCCCCACAGACATTTGAAGTCAGCAGTGTGGGAATTCTTTAGTGTTAGCCCAACAAGGGAAAACATACCATTTGTACCATTTGTAAGGTTCGAGTTAGTCGTGGTAAGCTTGGTACGAACTATGGTACCGGAGGCCAGAGAGGTCATCTTGATAGACAGCACACTGTCAAATGTCATGCGCACCTAAGGGCAGCCCAAATTGCAAGTCAACAAATTGTATCCGTTGATGTTTCATCTGATGATGATGAGGAGGAAGAAGCGTCAAACATTTCTTCAGCTATACCCAGTACCCCAGTCAGCAGCACACCCCCTGCAAGATATATGAGCCAAACTAAGAGTGTGGGAGAGAGTGAGACACCAATGCAAAAAAGTTCATCATCACTGAGCGCAACTGGGTTGAAGAAGTCATCATCATCCCGTATAATGGTCCAGGCCACCATTAGAAGCATGTTGTTTTAGATGCGCCATTTGAACGCAACCACCCAACGGCACGTCTGTATAACACTAAGCTGGCTAAAATGCTAGAGCTGGACCTTCTCCCTTTTTCTTTTGTGGAAGGGGTGGGTTTTCTTGAAAGGTGGCAACGCTCTGCCCTAAATGGAAGGTTCCTAGCCGGTTCTATTTTGCCAGAGTTGCGGTTCTAGCACTACATGAAGATGTGCTGGAGGTGATTGGGGCAGCTTTGCAGAAGAGTGCTGTTCACACTATACATCTGACAACAGACATGTGGACCAGATGCCAAGCCCTTGATTACATGTGCATCACTGCACACTGGGTCTCTTTTTCAGAGGTTAAAGCAAAGCTAAACGCAGGTGGTGACACGGACAAAGTTTATAAAGCTGCTCAGAAACATGCAACAGTACCCATGTTTGCCATGGAGAAAAGTCATTCAGCAGAAAACATTTTGCATGAGTTTAACACAAAGGTCTTTCAATGGCTGTCCCCAAGAAAACGCAGCATTGGTTATGTTTCCATGGATAATGGCACCAATGTAGTTAAGGCCATGGATAAGGGTAACTATTTCAGAGTGCCCTGTTTGGCGCACTGTATAAACCTGGTTGTTAAAAAATTCTTGCGTGAAGAAAGTCCAGTCTACGAGTTACTGACCACCTGCCGAAGAATGTGCACACATTTCAACCATTCTTTTAAGGCCCGGAAGCAGCTGAGGTGCCTGCAACATGAACGTAAAGTGCCAGTGAAAGCACTCATCCAGGAGGTAGTAATACGTTGGAACTCAACCTTCTACATGTTTGAGCATCTGTATGAGCAGTATGCGGTAGTTGATCAGTATTTCTTTACACTGGGTACACCTATGATAGACCTGAGGATACAGGTGGAGCAATGGGAGCTAGTTAAAAGCCTGACAGACATGCTTCGTCCTTTTGAGGTCTTCACGCGTGCAGTCAGCAGGGAGGACTGTAATTTGGGAAAAGCTATCCCATTGTTGCGCATGCTTGAGCACCATTAGGCGGTGTCTTCTATGTTTCAAAAAAATGGAAAGCAAGAAGCATTTGAGTTGGCGGAGAAGTTATTACAGCACCTACTTTGCGATGAACGTCTTGAAAAGATCCACACAGAACAGCATTACATTTCTGCTACTATTCTGGATCCACGGTACAAAAAGGCAGTGGCAGGCAGAGTATTCTTTCCTTTTGATGACGCAGATGTTACAAAGTACAAACATTGGCTAGCTGTGTCAGCCACTCGGTTTGAAAGAGAACGGCAGGAAATTGAAGGAAAAGGCAGTACATCCGCATCAGCAGGACATCCAGAGTCAAAAAATTCCACTTCTGCATCTGTGGCTGTGGCAGAACTGAGTAATTTTCCCTCTCAGCCGTAACGACACCAGCAACCGTATCATCTGCACCAGACAAAACAGTAATATTGTGTGAAGAAGAGGATTGGCTAACTCAGCTTGGGTTTGCTTCTCAAAAGGTCCCAGAAAAAAGTAAGCAAAGTGGAGGAACCCTGGAGAACCTTGAGTCGATGGTGCAGGCCTATCTGAATGACTCAACAGAGGTCTATGTTCATCATGACCCATTGGCGTATTGGCATGGGAAAAGAGATGTGTGGCCAGAGATCACCAACCTAACTATAATTTACTTGTCTTGCCCACTCGCAAGCGTGTCTTCTGAACGTGTTTTCAGTGCTGCTGGTGGCATTGTAACTTCCAAAAGGACCCGCCTCTCTCCCAAAAATGTGTAGAGGTTAACAATGATCATGATGATCAAGATGAATCAGCACTTAATACAACCAGAATACAAAATACGAGAATGCTCGCAGGAAGAAGACGAGGAGGACACCGACTTAGATGAAGGAAGTTCTTCTCTGTTAACTGACCTACTCCCGTTTTAATTCACAGAGTTTGAGGACGAGCTCTTCTTCCCTGACACCGAGCCCTGAAAATGAGTTAATGAATCACTAACTTTCTGTTTCATGAAAAAGTATATTGCGTTTTTGCTCACTTGCCTGTCTTTGGGGTGCTTTTTGGGGGCCTTCCAGGTTTTTGGGGGTGGGTTTTGGGGTCTGGGAGCACTGCTTCCACAGTCTAATGTTGATTTCATTAGTTTTTTCAGAAAACCCGTGGTGGAAAAGGGGAGTTAGGGCCTAGCTGCAGAGCTCATTTGGGGAGCATGCCAGGTAGGCTCAAAGTTTCCTAAGTGTGACTTTTCCCGGTTTTGCTTTTCAGCTTTTTGGGGGGGGTGAAAATTGTTTTTGCCCAGGTTCACGGGTCTGGGGGCCTTGCTTGGAAGGTGTAATACCGGCTAAAAGTAGTTTGGAGAAAATCAGAGCAGAAAAAGTTTTAGGCGCTTTTGATCACTTGCCTGTCTTTGGGGTGCTGTTTAGAGGGCTTTTAGGTTGTTGGGGTGGGTTTTGTGGCCTGTGAGCACTGCTGGCACATTCTAATGTTGATTGCATTTGTTTTACAGGAAATCCATGGTGGAAAAGGGGAATTGGGGTGAGGTTCCGTGACGATTTGAACCCGTGTTTTCAACATTGTCGTAAATACATAATTTTGGTATCAGTGAACCGCAAATGATCCATTTAGCATATCCTGGTGTTTTCGCTATGCTACGAGCAAGAGCACTCCTGTTACGAACACATTTCTGATCTACCCATGGCATCCATCTTAGATCACGGAAGCCATTTTGTATTTCTTGCCCTCACATAGACAATGGACACGCAGTGACCTCTTTAACTTAAGGACACGTAAGCTTTAGCCGGAGATTCACCTTGCTAGTGACACGTGCACCTTAGAACAGAACACGTCATGGCTGCATGACTCGACAGAAACTGCCTCCTCTGCCTGAGGCCAGTCCTGCTATACTGGTTCTCGTGTTCGTTGGCCTGATCATGATTAGGCGGCCGAAGCTGGTAGCCTTGCCCATTTACGACCCACAAACATCTCTTATCCTGCTTTTCTATCTTCTGCACCTGGCTCTGCTCCTTTCCTTCTGGGCCTTTATTAGGGGGAGGTAACGAAATTTACGATGAGGCGGTCCGGGTCTTGAATGAGAAGTTGACATGGGATTATGATGGAACAGTGGGAACCCCTTGTTCGTAATGTTTTGACATAAGATATTGTTGACGATTCCTGTGCAACGCCAAATATTTATTGTTTAGGACACAAAGGTTTTGGAATGTAGTAACATGTAAAGAATTAGCCCGAAGCCCAATATTCAGTATATAAGGAGCAACCCTTTTTGTACAAATCGAACAGGCTCCTAGAATCTGCCTGTGTGTAGTTTCTGTGACTTCTGTGTCCCTGCAGTAATAAACCTTTGGTCTTTGACGCCACCATCGAGAAGCCCGTGTTTCTGTTTATTTGTGCACGAGACAGGTAGAACTCCGGGGTCTTCGGGTGTTATCCCTGACACCTCTGGACGGAACCAAAAAGTCCAGCACTCCAATTGGCGCCCACGTGGGGCGACGTCATTCGGTACCGGTCCAAAAGCCTGAAGAGTTCGAGAAGCTTCGTGTGAAGATTCCAGAGGGAGGCGCCCCACTTCATAGATCCCGGCATATCGCAAAAGTGGCCCGACGATCTCTTCCACGAGGGTTCCCGTTCGGACGGCTGCAGTGGTCCGTTGCCTTGACCGTCGCCCTGTCTTGGACCCGAGGTGCAGTCCTTAGTACGGCGAGACAAGACGGGTTTCTCCTTGGTGACGTCTTCAGTGCCTCAGTTAAGTATTAAGTGGTTGCTAGTTGGTTATCTCGTAAGGGTTGTTCCTGTTAGGATAGAATCCTTTTAGTTCTTGGTTTGGTTTGGTTTCGTAAGATTATCACTGGTTGTACTAGTTACGATAATCATTTTGGTTTAGTTTTGGGTATCGATACATTTGTTCGCTTTGGTAGGCCTGAGTTCTTGGTTCGAGTGCACACCTTTGTTCGTGTTTTTGTCTGTTCTGTGTTCCGGATTATAAAATGGTAAGTCGGAAAAATTGTATGTTGTCGTGTTTTGGTTGCAACAGTGATTCCCGGTTGGAGGACTCATGTCTGGTTCCTCCGATTGGAACTCCTCTTTATGATCTATATTGTAAGTTTGGAGTGGGTCCTATATCTTATAATGAGGTATGGGTCCGATATACGGAGAAAGACGGTCGCCTTAGTTGGCCACTGCATGGTAGTTTTGAACCCCAAGTTATTGATAATTTAGAAACGAAATTGTTTAAGAAGAAAGCCCAGCCGGCAATGTTTGATTCTCTTCGTTATTGGCGAAAAGAATCTAAACAGAGAGAAATTAAAAAGTTGAAGAAAGAACAGAAAGAACAAGAGTTGACTTTAGAACAGTCTGCAAAGCAGCTGCAACTCAACGAGTCTGAGAAAGCAATGGAGGTGGCCAATAGAGAGCGTAATTTAGCGATAGACAAGTGCTATCCTGCCTTGCCATCGAGTACAGCTAAGATAGTAGAGGACCCCGAAAATGATCCTCTGTTGTCTTACTTGTTACGGTCACCCCCACCGTATGCACAGGGTGCTACGGCTCCACCTTTACCGGTTGCTGGACAGGCTGGTATTCCTGCTCCTGCTCCCCCGAATCAAGCTCCTGTACTTCCTGTGGTCAATGTTAATGTTCCTTCGGCACCCCCTCTTCCAGGGTTGCCAGCTTCTTTACCTATACCTGTATCTCTTACACCTGTTATTTCACAGGCTACTTTGCCTGCTACTCCTACTGCTCCTGTTCTATCTGTTCCAACCGCTACTTTATTCTCTGCTTCTGCTAGTGTTATGACTCCACTTTCTGTTCGTCGGAGAATCACTGATTCTGTCTCTAATATTCTATCTCCCTTCTATAAAACTCTAATTAAGACTCCTACCTCTGACTCTGTGCAGAGACGTAGTCAGCTTCCCAGTACTGAAGAACGGGGAATATTAGATTCCACAGCTCTTAGATGGATTTCGAAAAGTGGAAGATATAGTACTAGAGATGTATTAGATACATTTATGCAGTGGAAGGAACCGACACAAAGATATGTGTTCGACGAAATGTGCTCTCTTTTGCGTGAGGAATTGGAAGAGGATGACTCTGAATCAAATTTAGAAGAATTAATTAATGTTCAGAAAGAATTTGCTGCAGGTATGATAGTTGGTCAAAATATAAAAGAAGCGATGGAACTGATTTTAAGTTATAGGAATGATCCATCACTTCGTTCACCGAGGGAGTTAGAGAAACGTAGTACGAAGCAGAATCGCCAATATCCAATGAGGGAGGTTCCTCCAATTTGGCGCGAAGCTGTGCAAGCAGATGCGGCTCATGGTATTGCTGCCGCTCCGGCCCAGTTCCAGAGAGTGTGGATACACATTCCGTGGAAGCGAGCCGAAGTGTTAGCAGTGAAACAGGCCTTGCCTGATCCACGTAAGAATCCAGCCGGATATTACAAGGAGTTAGCGCAGACAGTTGAAGCTTGTGTGATGAACTTAGCGGACATTGACATGTTATTTGGGAATGTAGTTCCGCAACCAATTTGGGCTAAAATTCGTAAAGAGAATCATCCAGTTGCCCTAGGTGGTGATTGGGCAGCTATAATTGCAGCGGATGGTCAACAAATAGGTGGTTCCAAACCTGAACCTCTAATTGCTAATTTACCAGGTAGAATAATTGAGTTAATGAAGACTCTGATGCCAGCATTGCGCGTTAACTGGGACAAATTGTCCGCGTGCAAGCAAAAGAAGGACGAAAGTGTTTCCGACTTTTTCACAAGGTTCGAAGAGCCTTTCATGGATCATAGTGGTCAGGATATGAGTACTGAAGGGGGACAGAGACTATTCGTTGATAAATTTGTACACAATTTGTTGCCAGAACTTAGTAATAAATTGAAAGATTCCGAGAGTGCGTGGGCTGTCTCTACGACTGCGCAAATACTTGCGACTGCCCAGTACTATGAAAATAGGGATAAAGAGGAGAAGGAAAAATCAGAAAAGAAAACGAAAGATTTAAAAACCAAAGTTCTTTTACAGCAAGCGTATCCGCCTCGCACGAATCAGACTAATACACAGCAAGGGTCATATCAAAGGACAGATTATAATTCTCAGAGACCTCAATACCAGTGGAATCAGTGTGCATATTGTAAGAAAGAATGTCATTATAAAAATGAATGTCCAGTTTTAGCGCAGAATAACGCTGAAGCAGCTCAGAGAGGTCGTGGTGGTTATATGCAAAATTCTAGGGGACGAGGACGAGATGCTATGCCTCCACAAACGAACGATCGCCCTTCTAATCATTTTGATCAGCGAAATGGACAGTCTGCTCAACAAAATAGATCTCAGCAGTATCATGTTGAAGACTATTGTGAAATTGGCGAAGGATTTCAGCAAAGTGAGTACTAGGACAGCCATGGACAAAGAGAGGGAGTAGTATCAGTTCCAGTAGATCAGAGTGGGCCTTATGTCGCAGTAGCAACATCAGGTGTAGTCGAACCGTTTCTGTTGGATACTGGTGCAGCAAAAAGTTCTATTATACATGAGAAACTCCCTGGCGCACCTTTGTCTGGCTTAACGAATGTTTCTGTAGGTTTTTCAGGCGCCCCTGTTTACAACCCCGTATCTGGTTCTTTGTCTATTTCTGTTGGACCACGTCAATTGAAAGCACCCTTGATTTTGACGACAGGTTGTAATGAAAATCTGCTTGGTTTAGACTTGTTAAAACGCCTATATGCGACATTGTACTGCTCTCCGGAAGGAGTACAGCTTACGTTAGGTAAAAGAATCACCTCTCCGATGTACTTGTCGATGGATGCGCTCCCACCAGAGCTGCGTTCTCTCCCTGATACTCTTTGGGCGACTGGTCCTAACGATGTAGGTCTTTTAGAAATTCCACCATATGTAGTCACTTTGAAAGCGAATGTAAAATTTCCACGAATCCCACAATACAGAATCTCTAGTGAAGGTGAACGCGCATTTTTATTAATTGTGCAAGATTTGATCGAGAAAGGTGTAGTAGAAGAAACTAGAGGAAATGTCTGTAACAGTCCTGTCTTGCCAATTCTGAAACGTACAGATCCTTCAAAGCCTCCAGTCTATAGGTTTGTGATAGATCTTAGGGAGGTTAACAAGATTGTGATTCCACAGTTTCCTGTGGTTCCAGACATAACTGCATTGTTAACATTGATTCCAGCTACAGCCACATGGTTTTCAGTTATCGACTTGAAGAATGCCTTTTTCAGCATTCCGATAGCCGAGGAAAGCAGAGATATTTTCGGCTTCTCTTTAGGAGGTCGAAGCTTCAGGTTTAAACGTGCTCCACAAGGGTATTGTGAGAGTCCGTCCATTTACAGTCAGGCATTAAAAAGTCAGTTAGATTCCTTTGTACTTCCTCCTGGTTCTGCTTTAGTGCAGTATGTAGATGATCTTCTAGTGGCTGCTGATGACAAGGAAACTTGCAAAGCAGCTACAATTTCCTTATTGCATCATTTGTCTAGTTTGAATCACAAGGTGTCACCTTCGAAAATGCAATACTGTTGCCAAGAAGTGACCTACCTAGGTCATCTCTTGTCAAAGGAGGGAAGGAAGTTGACCCCAGAGAGAATAAAAGCAATTACGCAGATGAATGTTCCTAGCACACAGAGAGAAGTACGTGCCTTTTTAGGTATTACCTCATACTGTAGGCAGTGGATCCCAAATTTTTCTCTTTTGGCAAAGCCGTTGGTAGCTTTGACTGGGAAAAATGTTCCGAGTCCAGTGCCATGGTCTGCCGAATGTCAGCAGAGTTTTTCTGAGTTATGGAATGCATTGTGTTCAGCTCCTGTGTTGGGTACACCTGACTACAGTAAGCCATTCACGCTCTATGTTCACGAGAGAGAAGGTTGTGCGTTGAGTGTTCTGACACAGAGATTTGGTGATAAACAACGCCCTTGTGCGTATTTTTCATCAACATTAGATCCGGTAGCTAGAGCGTTGCCTAGTTGTTTGAGAGCTACAGCGGCAGCTGCGGCTTCCATTCGACAATCTGCTGGTTTGGTGATGAACAACATGCTAGTGGTCATGGTTCCTCATGCTGTGGATACAATCATGAATCGAACTAAGACGCAACACCTTACCAGTGCTAGATTTTCTGGCTACGAGCTGACACTGCTAGCGAGTCATATTAAGATCAAAAGATGCAATGTATTGAATCCAGCAACATTGTTGCCGACTAGTCAAGAGTCGAGTGATTCCGAACCTCATGACTGTTGCTTCAGAACCGAGGAAGAGACAAAAGGACGAATTGATCTTAAAGACACCCCGTTGTCAGATCCAGATGGCACGTTGTATGTTGATGGGTCCTGCTTTAAATTGGAGAATGGTGATGTGACTGCTGCCTATGCAGTAACGACTTTGAGTACGATTGTGGAGACTGCAAGAGTGAGTCAGAATTCTGCCCAAGCTGCGGAATTAATTGCCCTAACGAGAGCTTGTGTTTTAGCTAAGGGAAAGAGAGTGAATGTGTTCACAGATAGTCAGTACGCGTTCGGCGTGGCCCATAGTTTTGGCCGTTTGTGGAAAGAGAGAGGTTTCATTACGTCCCATGGGACTAAGATTCAACATGGTCAGCTAGTTAACGACTTGTTGGAATCTCTAACCTTGCCGACTGAAGTTGCGATTGTGAAGTGCAGCG
Source organism: Lissotriton vulgaris (assembly GCF_964263255.1). Lineage (NCBI taxonomy): Eukaryota > Metazoa > Chordata > Amphibia > Caudata > Salamandridae > Lissotriton > Lissotriton vulgaris. The sequence goes on from NW_028249263.1 coordinate 32,002, forward strand.
CTCATAAAGCGATCACGGATGATGTTGGTCATGGGAATGCTTTTGCTGATGAGACCGCTAAACAGACAGCTAGAAATATGATGAGTAGAATGTATGTTGCGACGTCTGCAAGATGGATTTCTGAGTCTGGAATGTGTGAGGACACAGTGGAAAGTGTGAAAGAAATTCAGAAGGAGGCGACTGAGGAGGAAAAGCTTGCATGGAAAGAGAGTATGGGTAAATTGGACTCGAGTGGGTGTTGGATTGATTTGTCGGAACAACAGCGTTGGATGTTGCCTGATGCGTATGTGCTTGCAGTAGTAACGATGGCACATGGAGCAGCGCATATCAGTTCTAAAGGGATTTGTAAGATGTTGGCTCCAGTCTGGAAGAATGATGGGATTAGTAAATGTGCAGAGAGAGTGGTGAGAAATTGCATGGTATGCCTGATGCATAATACTGGCAAGGGAATCCCCACACCCGCTGGTCATTTCGCTCCTCCTTCCTGTCCCTTTGAAGTAATTCAGTTAGACTTCATTCACATGGATCGTTGCAACAATCTAAAGTACGTCCTAGTGGTAGTTTGTGCTTTTTCCAGATGGATCGAAGCATATCCACTTAAGGACAATACTGCCTTGTCCACTGCCAAAATCCTTCTCAAAGAATACTTCCCTAGATATGGCTTGCCACGGATTGTATGGTCAGATAACGGAAGTGAGTTCGTCGGGAAAGTTATGCAGAGTGTGTGTGCCGGTTTAGGGATTGAACAAAAGTTCCACAGTGCAAACCATCCCCAGTCTGCTGGTTTAGTTGAGGGTTACAATGGCACCCTCAAGCTGAAACTTGCTAAAATACAGGCATCCACGGGTTTGTCCTGGCCAGATGCACTACCCTTGGCTTTGTTATCAACGAGAGCGACTGTACATTCTAGAGTAGGGCTTAGTCCATACGAAATAGTTTTTGGTTGTCCCGCCAATGTTTGGGGAGTGCCAAGACCAAAAGAATTCTGTTCTCTGGAATATCCAATGTTGATTGATTACCTTTTCGACTTGACTGCTAAATTGAGTCTTATTCACCAACAGGTTTTCGATGCATTGCCAAAGCCACCGGAGAGTCCAGGTCATCAGCTGAAACCAGGGGATACAGTCGTCATTCGTAATTTTGCAAGGACGAAAAATCTTCAACCAAGATTCGTTGGCCCCTACCAGGTGTTGCTAGCAACGAGAACTGCTATTCGTGTGGCTGGACGAAAGAACTGGATACACACGACACACGTCAAACGTGTGCCCCTGCCACTTCCTTACGATAACTGGGTGAAGAAGGGAATTGGTGCCTCTTAGACAGAACATATACCCAGGTTTATCCCTTTCAGCGATGCAGAACTAATCACTGATACATCGAACTCTGACTCTCCTCCTGAAACTGCTCTTTTGAACTCTGAACATTTGTCATCTGCAACAAAAGAACATTTGCCATCTGCGAACTTGAACATTGCAACGTCTGCTGAAAATACACTGTTTCCAGATCAAACAGCTCCTGCTAAACTGAGATACAATTAACGATCTCGCAAAATGGACAAATAAAGCAGGAAACTGCCTATTTTATACATCTGAATTTTTGATACATTGCCTCCAGCCAGAAAGTTTGCTATTGTTTTGTTGTTTTAAAATTGCCTTGCCGTCTGGGTAGCCGTAGGGTCGTGGCTGTGTGCCTAGTTGAATCTGCGGGGGTCAGACACAAGGTCGATCTTTCTGTTAGTTCTGGGAACTCCCAGAGCTGATAGAGGCATTTTCATCTACGTACACATCATCAGTGGTCGCGAGCGGATTGTAGAAGATGGAGCTTCCTGAGCTGCAACGAGAGAATGTAGTTTATGTTCGCAGAAATAGACTGTACAGAATTCTTCACAGCAAATGCTTTCTAATGCAATGTGCCGTTACGTTTTTGATTGTTTTAATAACGTTGGTGCGTGGAATCGTCTTCGGTGTGCATTTGATTTTTATGCCGGTAACTACAGTACCTCCCCTTGATCCTGCTACTTTTACTGTTTCTTCTATGCATTCTTTTCACTTGTTTCCTGAACACGAGCAAGCTCGACGCTCAGAATTCATAAATAACACTTTTGTACAGCTCTTGCATCAACACCAACTGGTAGTTAACACTACAGACTGCTGGGTGTGTGGCTTGATACCCCACACTATGGATAAAGGCATTCCCTATCTAGTCTTGCCTTTTAGCTATAATGGATCATTTCAGGCCTTCCAGACCATTTTTGCCTATGCCCTTGAGACCTATCCTCCGCGTCCATCACGTTCCACTAAATACAACTCTGCCAACAAAGCTTTAGTCCAGGGAATTATTGACATGATTAAAGACGTCAATAATACTCCATCTTACCCTAGAGATGAATTACGGGTATATTTGAGTTGGAACTCTACAGAGTATCGCCTTAGTTTGGGAGAAAGCAAGCGTAAAAGCTCAACTCCAGTCTGGGTCGTGCCTCACCGAGGTCAAGTCTGTTTGCAAGGAAATGGGAGAAATCCGAGAGCTCAGCTAGGGAGGAGTGAGTGCGTTGAGACTTACGTGTTTCCGTCTAACTCTTCCCCTGCTTTCCTTACTGCTAGGGGTACCTACTTCATCTGTCAAGACAGAGCGTATACATGGCTGCCTGCTGACTTCTCAGGTTCATGTTATATTGCTCGATTGTTGCCTCCGACATACACTGCTTCTTCAGATTATCACAAGACCAGAGTAGCAAGAGGTGTTTTCAGCAAAGAAGATACCGCTGGTCAGGAAGCTGGAGACTTCTTCAAAGGTTTCCTTCCGTTTTGGGGGCCTATGGCCAATAGTAGAAATCTACGTCAGTTAACACGGGTAGTTGAATCTACTATTACAGAAACTGCTGGTGCCCTTAGTAACTTAACAGCTGAGCTTCAGGCGGATCGACTCATGACGTTGCAGAACCGTATGGTTCTAGACGTAATACTTGCAGATCGAGGTGGGGTATGCAGAATGATCCAATCGAGCTGCTGTGTTTTTATTCCCAATAATGCTCCGACTGTCTATGAGGCGATCTCTAAGCTCCACAAGATTTCCGACTCTATACACGTAGACAAGGGAAACTGGTCCTTCATGGAGTGGTTTTGGACTCTGATATCAGCGTGGGGATGGAAGGTTCTGATGATCATCGGTGTCATCCTAGTATTTCTATTCTCATGCTGCCTGATTATCCAGTGTGGTCCCGCTTTGTGTAGTCTTTGTGCTGCAACATGTTTCAGAAAACCACCTGCGTTTGGAAAAAAGGCGCGAGAAAGAATGATGATGCAACAACATGTCACTGACCTGATGAGCATAGAGATAGACTCAGACATAGAGTAATTGCCTATGTGAGGGCAAAAGGAGGGTCTGAGGTTCCGTTACGATTTGAACCCGTGTTTTCAACATTGTCGTAAATACATAATTTTGGTATCAGTGAACCGCAAATGATCCATTTAGCATATCCTGGTGTTTTCGCTATGCTACGTGCAAGAGCACTCCTGTTACGAACACATTTCTGATCTACCCATGGCATCCATCTTAGATCACGGAAGCCATTTTGTATTTCTTGCCCTCACATAGACAATGGACACGCAGTGAACTCTTTCACTTAAGGACACGTAAGCTTTAGCCGGAGATTCAACTTGCTAGTGACACGTGCACCTTAGAACAGAACACGCCATGGCTGCATGACTCGACAGAAACTGCCTCCTCTGCCTGAGGCCAGTCCTGCTATACTGGTTCTCGTGTTCGTTGGCCTGATCATGATTAGGCGGCCAAAGCTGGTAGCCTTTCCCATTTACGACCCACACACATCTCTTATCCTGCTTTTCTATCTTCTGCACCTGGCTCTGCTCCTTTCCTTCTGGGCCTTTATTAGGGGGAGGTAACGAAATTTACGATGAGGCGGTCCGGGTCTTGAATGAGAAGTTGACATGGGATTATGATGGAACAGTGGGAACCCCTCGTTCGTAATGTTTTGACATCAGATATTGTTGACGATTCCTGTGCAACGCCAAATATTTATTGTTTAGGACACAAAGGTTTTGGAATGTAGTAACATGTAAAGAATTAGCCCGAAGCCCAATATTCAGTATATAAGGAGCAAACCTTTTTGTACAAATCGAACAGGCTGCTAGAATCTGCCCGTGTGTAGTTGCTGTGACTTCTGTGTCCCTGCAGTAATAAACCTTTGGTCTTTGACGCCACCATCGAGAAGCCCGTGTTTCTGTTTATTTGTGCACCGAGACAGGTAGAACTCCGGGGTCTTCGGGTGTTATCCCTGACACCTCTGGACGGAACCAAAAAGTCCAGAACTCCAGGGGCCTAGCGGCAGAGCGCATTTGGACTGAATTCAAGGTACGCCCAAAGTTTTCTAAGTGTGGCTTTTCCCGGGTTTTGCCTTTTGGCTTGTTGGGGGTGTTAAACTTGTTTTAGCCCGGGTTGACAGTTCTGGGGCCCTTGCTGGGAAGGTCTAATACCCGAAAGAAAGTGTTTTGGAGACAATCCCTGGGGAAAAGGTTTTTGCATTTTCTGAGATTTCGCTCACTCTGCCGTTTTCGGGGGGCTGTTTGTGGGGGTTCCTGGTGTTTGTGGGGGGGTTTGCGAGTCTTGGAGCAATGCTGGGTATTGATACTTTTGCTTGCTTGCAAGTGGTTTGAATACAATCCATGGAGGGTAAGGGGGGATTTGGGCCTACTTTACTTTCAAAGTACGTTTTGTCACCATTTTCTACTAGGCCTCTGACAGGTAGCAGTATCGCACGTTATTGGAGATCTGATTGGGGGTCTTCTACATTTTTGCAACTGGGTTTAGTAAGGGTCTGGGAGCACTGCTGGGAAGGTCTAATTTTGTTCTAAAACACAGTTTACAGTACACCTAGCTTGAGGGGAAAGATCCGCATTAATTAATTCCCCCATATTTATTTATCCTTCAAAAGGAGACTCAGACAGAGTACGCACTTTCAAAAATATTGCACTGTCTATTAGGAAACTCAAAGTGTGACTTGTTGCACTACTCAGCGTACATACCTTATATTCATTTGTCAGTGGTGTTCTAATATCACTTCCTGTTTTTCCATCAATAATTACAGGCCGGGTTTCAGCCTGTGCAATGGGAAAAAAAAGGATGAAGTCAGGCTTCACATTAGCGAGCCGCAATTCAGCATCCGCCATGCAGGCAGTGGACAGGGTGTCTTCTGGTCACCAACATTGATGTACAGAGCGTCAGATGGAATGGAGGAGTCCCGCTAATAAGAGGAATGGTTGGACGCATGCAACTTCACAAATTCAACAGGACAACTACAACAACATACAGATACAGTATCCGTTCTTTTCTAATTATCTTTTAAGTAATGTTATTGCTGTGTACTTCTATGAGTGTGACTCTGCATTTCTTTGATCTCTGCTTCTAAATTCATCCCTACAGCCATTGTATAGGTTTTACTTCTGCTATTTTTCAAACCTAATTTAATGTACGAAGTGTTTCTCTGAGTGCAGAGATAGGCAAGTGAAAACGCATAATTATTACTGCAGCCCTGTACTGTCGCATTCTTTCATTCACGGTTGTCAAAAGTACTACTTACTTTTCAGTAACCATGCATGCAGTAGTTTATCTTCAATTATTGTTTGTCCATGCTGTGCTTTTTTTTCTTCTCTCAACAAAACTTTCCCAAAAAACCCCATTCCCATCCATTTTCCAAACCCTAGCCCTCTTCCCCCGGGCTGTGTGGTTTTGATTGATGTGTGACTAAATGACAGCAATAATTCCACACACTTGCTGGGGAGGATAAGGTCACAGCAACAGGCTGGTGAAGGAATCCGAAGATATATTCTTACTCAGCTTGACACAGACCCATGACTATTGGCAAATGAAAGCAGATTTTCATGTGCGCCATCAAATTGATTGATCATCAAGAACATCCTCCTCCTAGACGTGGCAAATGATTACGCTGCTGTGTCCTTCACATTCAGTACTATTTCTTGTAGTAGTAGCCAATGTCAAAGAAATTCAATGCAAGTAGTAGTTATACTTTCTATACTTTACCATTTGTTAGACTACATTGTGGCGATGTTCTAGTGTACAGTCACCTGCTATATTCTCTATCGTACCGTTCTAATGCTACGGTAAGTTCAAACAAGCTTTCATTTTCTTTTTTTTCAAATGCTGCAACTGCCAGTGTGTAACACCACTAGTACCACCGCAATGATGACATTTCATCCGCCCAGGATTGCCAACCTTAATCGCCATTTCCCATGCAGCCAGCCATGTGCCTAGCCCTATTTCCAAACACAAATTACAGGTAAGATAAGCATTTGGGGGGAGGTAGTATAATTGAGTATTAGGAGAGACGAGAGACTGAGGGTAGTACTAGTAAAGTCCTAGGACTATTGAAGTCACTTACTCTGGGAGAGGCACTTAGTTTTGAAAAAATTTGGGCAATTACTTACACAACTTGAATCAAGATTCCACTTAAGTTTCAGGAAAGCGATCTTACTTTTAAACCCCCACCCACCAGCCTCAAAAGCAGTAAAAAACACGTATGCTAAGATAAAGTTTAAAGTATATTTATATCCCTAACATAAATAATCTCCTCCAAGACCCAATAACCCCAACGAATGTCCGTGAAAAGTCCAAAAAACCCAACTCCCAATTCTCACCCCCAGAAGTCTTTAAAAAAGGGGCAAGGGACAGTCTCCTCCTACTGCTGGCTGCTGTTCACTTTTCGGGCCAGGTCGGCAGGCTCCTTGCAGAGGGTCTTGAGCAGGGTTTTGGTGTTCAACAGCTCCTGCTCGAGGTAGGGCACCCTGAGTGAAAGGCGGTGCAACCTTTTTTTGGTACTGCTGTCGGGGGCAGCTGATTTTTTTGCTGCTCGGCGGTGGCAGGTGGCTGCGGTACCCCGGCTCTGTACTGCTGGAGACCTGCTGCGCTGACTGGCTGACCCAGGGAGCGAGGAGGAGGATGCAGGTGTCCCGTTGATGTTGTGGTCAACTGCGTGTTCCCCTCCTCTTGGGACACCAGCCGCCGATATTCGGCGACAGTCGCCTCCAGCCTCCGTTGCCGGGCCCCTTTAGCCAGCTCCTTCCGTGTTGGTTTGGAAGGAGCATCTATATAAAGAAAGAAAGACACCTGTACAAACTACTGTTAGACTCTACCGTGGCACCGCGTCCGCGTTATCAGGACCACTGGGAAGCCACACTGGGGAGGGACATCTCTACTACTGAATGGCAGGCCTTATGGAGAGATGTGACAACACATAATCACTCTAATGACCTCAGAGAAGCACATATGAAACTCGTCTTTGACTGGTATCTGTATCCCTCTAAATTACACCGTATATTTCCTACTGCTTCAGATAGGTGTTGGCGGGGCTGTGGGATGTTAGGAGACTTTAGCCATATATGGTGGGATTGTCCCGCCATCAAGCCATTCTGGGCTGAGATTCTCTCCCACGTAAAGGATATCCTGGGTTACCCGATCCCGGCCACCATGGCCTTTGTTCTACTAGGGCTTTGGGACCCGCTGCTTGAACATCAGACTAGAGCGGATAAGCGAGTTATGTGGTTATGTTTGGGTGCGGCCAAGTTGACTCTGGCAGCTGCGTGGAAGTCCCCATCTGCCCCAGCTCTTTCCTTGTGGCATGCCCGTTTGTGGCGTCTGTTGAGCATGGAACGCCTCTCTGACATCTTCCTGGGGAAATTTAAAAATTTCATGTACAACTGGGGCTCGCTTGTGAGATTTCTGTCCCGAGGCTTGCCTTCGGCTGTGTGTCCGCCGACACTGCGGTCTCTTCATCTTTTCCAACTCTGAATACGTGAATGTAGGCATGGCACTGTGTGTTTGTTGGTCGCCGCCACCGGGGGGAGGGTGATGTTGGGGAGGGTTGAGGGTGGAGGGATAGTTGGGGTAATCATCTTGTGTTCTTCCTTTCTTTCTTCTCTCTCTCGCTACGATTGGCTATGACTAGGGAGGGCTGCTGGACACTGGACGAACTTGGGCTGGACTGGATGCTGCACTGGGTGGATACTCCCCCGTTGCTTATCGGACTGTTGTCAGCTACCTGTGAACTGTGGAGCCCTGTCGCCCTTCCTTTTTTGCATGCACCCTCCCTATTTCTGCGCCCCCTGTGTGGGGTTGAGTGGCGACATGTCGCCTGTCTTTCTCCCTTTTTCTGATTCCCCTCTTACTGTTCCCACCCCCTTTCCGTTTCAACTGATATTCTGCAAAATAAAAAAATTTACAAAAAAAAAAAGAAAGAAAGACATAGTATGTAACAAATGTTCTTTAAGATTAACACAAAATGATTCAGCAGAAGGTTGTGTCACAGTAGAACTAGCAACTTGCACGCACAGTACATAACTATTGTGGCCAGTATCTATCTAACCTCCCACTTCTTCATCCTTGCTCTAACATTAGTGGTAGTTTAAGGAATCAATTCTACGAGCACTATGGACTCACTCCATTAGAGTCGACTATGACAGTACGCCAGTCTTCTTCTTCTTCTTCTTCTTTTTCTCTTTTGTTTAGTAAAATTGGTACGTTAACTTCTGCAAGCCGGCATAATGCCAGCACAGTCAACTTGCACCCAAGAAAAACAGACGCCTGCCATGATGAGTGAGACAGACTTGCGTTACTGTAACAGTCCAGTACATGCAGGTGGTGATGCTCTTACTTTTCTATTACGGGTGGCACTGAGAATACTCTGTTACAAGGGCTACTGATTAATTTATTTATCTTTTACCCTACAGTGCCAATGAATACTAGAAAAGGAAAATGAAGAAGATAAATAATATGATTATCTATCACTGCACATGGAATGTATTTGCTTACATATGGGATGACTTTAGGAGCTTTGCTTTTTATTGAGTGAACAGTGATACATCCACACATGATTGACCGAGTTCTACTAAACGTATTAACAGAGGTAGTGAGTGGCCATCGTAATAGCCGGATATATGCTGTGCTTGCAATACAAACTACTGCTACTATTCATGGTAGTATTCAGACAAAATTAAAACTTCTTTTCCTAGCCTTTCATACACTGGAACGGACGTGCGGGTGCGGTGTTACATGCTCTTCAAAGTAACAATTAGTTCCTCCAGTGACAGTCTACTCTCTCTAGATACACATATGCTATCTAAGAGTCAGATAGTACCATGATCCAGGCATCCATCCATTCAAACTATATGTCAATCATTCTTCTCCATGTCTCTCATCTGGACAAACCTTACATTTTCCCACGGGAAAACAACCTTTTCATTTTATTTGGAAAACCGCAAGCCATACATCCGTGCTTGACTTGCATTTGAATTTCAACCAAAGGATATATTGTGCACACATACAGTTTCTGTTTCACCCACCAAGGCTGTTCTCCTTCCACCCATCCTTGCTTCAACCTTCACCCAGCCATGCATCATATTCCTTCCCAGCCACCTCGGGCACCAATCAAACACGTATCATTCTTCTTTGTCAGTCATCATTACTTTTAACTTGCTCGTCCTTCCACACTTACTTACACCCTTCTTTCGCTTTTCGTTCATCCCATCCATCAAGTTCATCTCAGATCTGATTTGGATTCTCGAAAAAAAGTCACAGCTGAGTTGAAGTAAATTTAGAGGAGGCTACTACCTGGTTGATAAAAACTTTGTTCTAAATTTGAAAGTCTTAACAGTATAGTAACTTAACTGTACAATATATATACTACACCCATGCAGAGAGCATTCTCTGCAGTCTGCAATCTCAATAAGTAAGGAATATAAGAGCTTACCACTGCACCCCACAACCGTGGCAACCCTCACAGCAGTTTCCTCCGGCACTTGCACCGCCTCCTCCCCAGAAGTGTCCTCCTCCAGCTCCGCGCTGTCCCCGGCACCAGATGTTCCACCTACAAAGTACATTTAAGAATGTTAGATGTCATAGACATACACCACTCACTAATAATTTGTCTAGGAATGAAGAAATGTGAATACAGAAACCAATCTAATAATTTGTGACTGTCTACTCTAAAGTAAAAATGTCCCTTTTTCCAGGGAAGGGTGTTGTCTTGCTGTACTTTTTGGCAAAACTGATGAATGCTTGCTTTTTAACACACACCATTTTTCTCATAACAGACAGAAGCTTCACTTCTAAGAACAAGAGCAAGATCAGATCATCATCACTAGGACAGAGTGACCAACGATTCAGAACCAAAATGAAAAAATAAAGTTCAAACCAGGTGAGGGCTCGGCTCGCCCACAATAAATGTGTGAAATAAATCACTAAGCACTTTTCCATTTTTAATCAACCGTTTATGTTTTATGACAAGCTCTATTTTAATAAATGTTTTTACTTTTAATGAAGCTTTAAAACTTAAATAGACTCTGTGATTTTTTGGTCAAGAGTGACAGAGAAAAAGGTTTTGCAATTTGCAAGCAGGAGTCCGTGCCTCTGACACTTTGGACTCTGACTCCGTACTCTTGTCCTACGTTGGATAATCATCATTGGGGATCAATCATCGATGAATTCAGGAGCCAAATGATTCTGCCACACTATCTAGTCAGTAAGGAGATTGGGGATTCTTCAAAGTCTGTTATCACTGAGGTAAGTGGAAAGTCTTCCTGCGCCTATTATAATTGATAATCAATGCACTATTTAGTGTCCATAGTTCTGTTTGTGCAGATTTATTGCTGCAACAGTAGTAGTTTAGATTGTCATCCTATCCAAACCAAAAGTAAAGTAGTATCTTATTCTTTCTTGAAGGTCCTTTACATTTTATTGTTGGAAATTGTCAAAGCATAAACATTTATAAGACTTGAAAAGACATTATGGACAATCACAGAGGACTGCACTCAGTGCATAGAGCTATTGCTGACTAGAATGGGAGTTTCGTTTAACACCTTTTGCCAAATGTGCAATCTTAGTTAGCTACACAGACAGACTAATAGGAATAATCTAGTAATACCACAGGGAGTCATAGTAGAGGCAGGATAAGAATTTAGATACAGTCTACAAGAAGATCAAAGACAATTTAGAAAAAATCAAATGAGGAGCGCTAGGAAAAAATAGGTAATCTATATTAAAATGAAAACTTACCGGGGCCAGCAAAGGAGCCCTCGCCTGACCGATCCTGGCCTTGTAGAGCAGCAGCAGCCAATACCCCCTCCTCTTCTGTCCTCTTGCCTCTGGGGGGAGCTGATGTACAACATGAAAGAAAGAAAGACCCGAAAACATGGATGATTGTTGACAACCAAATCAAACATTTCAAAAGAACAATAACAAAATATTTTGGCGAAATAGCAAATAGACAACTATTCCACAGGATATATTGACCTATCTCATGTCGTCTACTACGATATTAGTATTGCTTGATTTGCGGACCGTTGACTTGGAAAGTTATGTAACTCACTAAACAAACTACTAAAAAGGTTCGCCTAGGACTGGCAGGCAGCAGTCCGCAGCACGCAAAGTGACAGACAAACTCCATCGTGATTGCAGATCAGTGACAACACTAAAAAGTTTCCTACTACATTAACCAGTCATTAAAATACTCAAACTATCAATCCACCACCACTATTTCTTCTTATTGCCAGGTGTACAAAGGAAGGACAGGACTTGAGTCTGTAGGGGCAGATTTACAAGCCCCTTGCGGCTCTTTTGCTCCGTTGTTGCGTGACTTTTGTGATGCAGTGGCAGAACAAAAGAGGCGCCATGGTGCGGCGTATATTAACAACGTGACGCATATGGGAGATGCATCACCTTGTAAAGCCCTTCGCCCCATCAGGGGGCGTTCCGGCGCAAGGGAGGGCGTTCCAGCGCAGGAACGCATCCGAAAAGTGGCTGAGGGAAATCTACAAGATTTCAATCACTCACTTTTAGGACAATGATGCGTCACTCAAACCCTGCGTCTGCTTGAAGCAGGCGTACGGCTTGACGCAGCATTGGGGAGATAGGGCACCCCAGAGCATTGCAGGAGCTGCGCCATCGTTGCGACGCAACTCCAGCAATGCGCCACCTTTACGGCACAGATGCGTAATGCTTCGGTGACGTTTTGGGCCCATGGTGCGCCACATTGTAAATACGGCGCACCATGGGTGGCGGTGGCGTGGCGCACAATTACTGGTGCATCCCTGCTACTTTGCAGGGATGCGCCGGTAATTGTAAATCTGCCCCTTAGTGTCTAGCATTACGCAGTTCTGTAAACTACACTCATACATAATTTCTCAGGCCAATAAAATGAACACAAAATCAAAAACAAATAAGCATAGTAGCAACGCTACTGAGAAGGAGAGCAGTGCACCTGAAATGCACAGACGATTTTGAAATATAATTTACCTACAATGTAATCGACAGCATTATTGCTCTTGGTAAAAAACAAAAATTTACAATATAATAACACACAGAGCAGGAGAAAACAGAGTAGTGATGAAATAGCTACTACTACTCACCAAGCCCGGGGATCTCGACGCCGAGCAGGTCGCGTTTCCGATCCAGGAGATCCGTCCAACGGTGGGTGGCCTGGTTGTAGGTGCGCCGGACCCGAGAGTGTTCATACATGGCCTGGCACACCTTCTCCCACCCCTTCCGGCGCTCCCGGAGCCCGTAGCCGCTTGTGATCTTGCCGCCTGCTGCGATGATCCTGGGGAGGCAGCGCTGTACATAGTACACGAGTGTGGTCACCTCCTCCGCGCTAAAGATCTCCCGTGGCATCACTAGCTCCCCCCTCAAACGCCCGCACGGGAGCCGGGCACAGGGTGTGGGACCCTTCCCCTTCTCGGGCTGCTTCCCGGCTCCCTTAACCATGGTCTGGGCAGAAAGGAAGGTAAATAGGAAATAGAATAGGGAAGAAGAAAAGAAAAGAGTTCAAAAAAGTAGTTTAAAATCAACCAAAAGTAGCAGAAAACACAAAAATATAGAGCTAGAAAATAGAGGGATAGATAATAAGTAAAATAGATAAAAATAAACTTCAAACAAGCAAAGGATGGCAGAGATTGAGAGAGGATACAGAAAGAATGCCCAGAACCATAGCAATGAATGAAAAACAAGATGGCCACGCCCGTTCATGACCGCGTGGGTAAGTTTGCGCAAGGTTTCCCCCGCGATCACACACGTACTTGTACTAGCGAGCCGCACACTACGCGAGATTACACATAGCGCCCGGAAATAGAAATACGTCACACAAACAAGAAGGCCGTGCCCATGTACGACCGCTAGGGTAAATTCGCGTCATTGCGCTACAAGCGGCTCGCGAAAACGCAAAAAAACAAATTGCATGTTCGCACGAATTCATGGCTTCCGAATTCGATCTCGCGCAATTTCGCGCCGTGCGAATCCCGCGAAATTGCAGAAAAACGATTTTTGCAAAACTGAAAGCACTCAACAGATGCAAAAGTTCAAGCTCATCATTAGTAACCATTCCCTGTAGTGCTTCCTGAGGGACCCCTCCAGAGTTCAGTTGCCTACTTGCAACTATTCTATGACCCTGCTCTGACCCTCACAGCAGGCTCAGAGAATAACTACAAGTATGCCACAAAGGTCCTGTTAAAAAAAATTACACTGCAACAGAAAGCAATTACAGATAAGGAAGCAGGTGCCAGACTGGAAGTTCAAATTCAGTGACACATTAATCAGCCCCTAATTCATTCATGTCAGTTGAGGCAGGGCAGGTGTGTTTTTCCAATAAATTCTACAGTGATGAACCAGAGGGTGGCAGTGATGAACCAGAGGGTGGCATGGGTAAACCAGAGGGTGGCAGTGGCGAAACAGAGGGTGCTGTGATGAACCAGACGTAGAAACAACATGGTCGCTACCGTTGTGACCCGACAAGTAAGCGTTTGCGAACTGGTAAAAAACCCTCGCGAACGGGCAGAAACCCTTGCGAACACAAAAAAAAAATCCGCAAATTCGCGAAAGTTTGCGAATTTTGCAGATTGCGAGTTCGGAAATACGCAACTTCATGAATCGGGAATTCGCAAAATTCGCCCATACTTATAGAAAACCAACATCAGGGAATGCAACACTTCACACAACCAGTGCACACCCCAAACATTTAATTGGCAGCATCCCGTATGGTGAGATTTTAAGATTAAAACATATTTGCAGCTCACCAAAAGACTTTGAGAGGTGCCAAAGCTAAGCTCTATCCAGACTAAGGAAAAGAGGGTATACAAACAAAGTATTAACAGATGCAGTACTAAAAACTAGTAAGAGACCTAGGGAATCACTCTTACCACAAGATGAAGAAAAAGAAGGATTAGACAGTAACAGTACACCAGAAGACCCACCTAGGCTCATCACAACATTTAGTCATCAGGAACGGAAAATCAGAGCCATAATTAATAAGAATTGGCCTATCATCCTGACGGATAATGTTCTCAGCAATAGACTGCCAGACAAACCCACCATCCCTTTTAGAAAACCTCAACCTTTGGGTGGACAACTTGCAAATAACAGTCCTGAGTTAGAGCATATGAAATCATGGTTGACACCAAGAAAAGGTTTTTATAAATGCACAACTTGTCGCGCATGTAAGTTTGGAGTCCACACAACTAAATACAGGACTCCATTCAGAGAGAATGAGCAAAACATCAAAGGCAATTACAATTACCTCAGCCTACTGGTGCACGTGAGAACGTAAACCGCAAAATTGGTGCGGCAATTGTAATTCCCTTTGATGTTTGGCTCATTCTCTCTGTATGGAGTCCTGTATTTAGTTGTGTGGACTCCAAATTTACATGCACGACAAGTTGTGCATTTAGAAAGAGAGTTCAATACTCCAGGAGCAGAAGTTCTTCTTATGAGTTTTATTGAGCTGTTTCCGTGTTCGGTCTTCGGATTAGTTTGCAGCCTGGGATTCAACCCGCAAACTAATCGGAAGACCGAGGACTGGGAGCAGGGACCGAACACGGAAACAGCTCAATAAAACTCATAAGAAGAACTTCTGCTCCTGGAGTATTGAACTCCCTGTACCTTGGACATCACTAAAAGTGGAAACCATAATAATATACGCTATATATGTGAAATTAGCCTTGAGAAAGCCCCGGCGCAACTCGTGGTGTGGATATATATGTATAAATATATATATATACTAGCAGCCGTCCCGACGTTGTCCGGGTATGAATTGCTGCCGGCCAGTAGTATATTGTTTTGTAGGATTTCGTTTTGATTGCATTTCTTATCTGTGACAGGCCTGTGAATCGCTCCGATTCACAGTGCACTGCTTATGCACTTAAGAGTGCGCATTCAGTAGTGTCTGAACTAGAGTTTCCCTACTTTATTTTTCCTTGCAATATTATATAGCGCGAACTCGACAACATGGCATGAGCACAATTTACATTACAGAAGAACACATTCATTTGTGGTAGGCACGGGGAGACAAAGCGATTTGCCTGGAATCACAGGATGTTGAGCTGATGCCGAGATTCGAACGTAGCTCCGCAGCTCTAAAGTTCGCAATTCTAGAACTTGTGGCGGGAGGTGTGTCTAAAAGTGTATGTCGGTGCTGGCCATCAATGAGAGAGACCTGTGCATTTTTCAAATGGGTGGTGAAAAAATATGAGTATGTTGCTGGAGATGTGGGCCACTGTGCCATCAATGTACTTACCCGGGGAGGGTAAACACCCATTATTCCGCAACTTTCTTTCCGCATACCATCACTCTGCATACTTTCATTACGAAAGTACCATGACTCCGCAATGCCATTATAACGCATGGCATTACATTTTATATGCTTTTACCACGTATACATTTACAACGAAATTTGTTGTAAATGCATGAATGGTAAAGCATGTTTTTTCAAATGTTTGGATACGGTAAGTATGGGTATAGGGGTATATGTTTTGCGGTACTGAGGTATATGTTTTTGGGTGTTTGGGTATTTAAAGGGTTCAGATATAGTTTTGAGTTATGGGTACAGGGGTAGTTTTAGGGTTTATGGATAGGTATGGGTTTAGGGGTACAGTGGTATTTTTAGGGTTCAGGGCTAGGTTTGGGTTTTGGGGTATAGGGGTATTTTTAGGGTTCAGGGCTAGGTTTGGGTTTTGGGGTACAGTGGTATTTTAGGGTTCAGGGGTAGGTTTGGGTTTTGGGATACAGGGTAATTTTTAGGGTTCAGGGCTAGGTTTGGGTTTTGGGGTACAGGGGTATTTTTAGGGTTCAGGGGTAGGTTTTTGTTTTTGGGGTACAGGGGTATTTTAAGGGTTCAGGGCTAGGTTTGGATTTTGGGGTAAAGGGGTATTTTAGGGTTCAGGGGTAGGTTTGGGTTTTGGGGTATTTTTAGGGTTCAGGGCTAGGTTTGGGTTTTGGAGTACAGTGGTATTTTTAGGGTTCAGGGGTAGGTTTGGGTTTTGAGGTACAGGGATATTTATAGGGTTTAGGGATAGGTTTGGGTTTTGGGTAACAGGGTATATTTATAGGGTTAAGATGTGTTAGTGTTTAAGGGTGTTGGGGTATTTTTAGGAGTAAGAGTGGGTTATGATTATGGGGTGCAGGGGTATTTAAAGAGAGCAGGGGTAGGTTTGGGTTTTGGGGTACAGGGGTATATATATATGTATAAATACAGATATATACAAACATGTATTTGATGTTTTAATAATGTACTTTTACAATGTATATGACTTTACTACATATGCATTTGCGTTATAATGGCATGCGCGATGAAGTCATATGCGTTGTAAAAGTTTTAGAAATGATGTCTTTGCGGAGTAATAGTCCCCAGTTATAAAAATTGCTGAGTGATGGTATGCGGGATGTTGGTTTGCGGAATATCATCACATATTCCCGGGGGAGGGATAGTCCCTTTCTTGCTATTTCCATGGAGGCGGGCTTTGTGTCCGGATGTGCGCGGCGCGAGGCCTGTGCGCAACAGAAGTGGAAAATCTCCAGTGTGCGCTTCAGGCGTCACCGGAAGTTAACGTGAGATTACATTTCCTGCACAATGGCCCCTGTTTGCGCTCCTTCCGGCCCTTGGGAATAGCACTATGCCTGACCTCCATACAGTATTGCAGGTGCACGTCACTGGGAGCACGGGGCAAGCACACCCGGAGCTGGAATGTACAGAACCTGGGAAGAAAAAACAATGAAATATTGGGCACAACGCTCGCTTTTTTTCCGTAATCCTGGGCCCAGCCCACGCACCCAGCAAACGCCCACAGCACACGAGATGAGACATTGCATGAAGGGCAGAACGTACCACCCGCCCCCAGCGTTTGCCATGCCCCCAGCACACGCCCACAGCACAACGCAGACACGCCCACAAGGGACTACTTTGCTGGCAGGGTTCATTTACCTTTTAAATGTATATGGTGGGCATCTGCATAGCCTATGTCCTTCTGCTGCAACTGCTGTATTGGGTGTTGTGATTGGTGCTGTGGTTCCTAAGATTACCCGCCTCAAAGGTTTGGGCTGTCTCTTTAATATATTAGTATGTATATATATTCCGCAAAATAAATCTAGCGTGACTGACATGTACCCTTCGAGTGCTGTTTTATCTTCTTTGTGAATGAGGAGGAATTGGAGCGCTATATATATATATATATATATATATATATATATATATATATATATATATATAGACATCTGAAAAAAACGAGGTCGCCTGAATGGGTGCCAACATTAGCAAGAGTATATCCTCATCCTTAAGTTTTGTTGACCAGATAACTCTGAGCTGTAGATGTTTTGAACACATAATTTAAAATGGTTGATGATGCACTATGAATAAAAGACAAAGGGGAATGCTGTCATCGAACCCTTCCTGATACCTGTTTGAAAATGTAAATCATTACTGTACCTTAAAAATACTCAAGGAAAGAATGCATATGAAAGGTGTAGTCCTCGTCTGGTTTGCACATAGCCAAGGTCAAGCACAAAATGTCTCACTGTGAAGTTGCTCTCTCAGGAGCTCTGTAGCCCATGGATCATTATTGTGGATTAAGCCAGGGAACATTATTGGTATAAACCCAATCAAATATTTCATCCAGATTCTTAAATTGACAAATCCAACTAACAAGCCTGCTTAATGTCACTTTTTTCCACAATGATAATAGTAAGGCAGCACTCCCAGCAGCAGAGGTGCAGCTGTTATTCAGACCAAGCAATAGAGACAGGATGGCCGGATGTTCAGACACACTAGCAAGGTGACTGAAGAAGTTGCTTGCCTTTTTCAGATGACTTTCTGGAGCCCAGAAGTTGCAAGGGTTCCTACTGGTGAAAAACAGCGACCGATGGACAAAGCAGTATGTCTGCCACCTAGACTTCCTGTGAGCTTGATTTGCAGACAGAGAGTGGAAAGTTTAAGATGGAATGCTGCACAAAACTAAAGGACTTTGCTCTGCGGATCATTAGGTGCTTGGACCCCGTTTCCCAAGGCGGACCTCTTCTTGTGGTTTCCATGACTAGAGTTGGATGCCGCAATGACTAGCTCAAATCATTTCAGTAGTGCCCAGACGGCAGGAATCAACTCATGACCCACCATATTTGCTCAGCCACATCTTCACATTACTATATTTTGTGTGGGGTAAAAATATGCAGAGGTCTTTGTGATATCTCATCTCCTATGATTGATGGAGCTAAGGGACATTCTCTTTAGTCACCAAGTTATAGCTTTCCCTTCAGCAATACGATTCGCAATGCGTGAAATAATGCAACAGCCAACCTGAGGCTGTGGAGTGGGCCCTAACCTGGAGTAGTCTCACTGGTGTAAATAAGCTTTGGTTCCTATCCTTGCTCTCATTTTCATTAGACCCCTGAGTTTTTTATTAGTGCATGGCACCCATCTTGTGTGCTGGTCTCCCCATCTAAAACTGTGTGAGGTCAGCAGGCATCTTGTTGGCTAACTCAAACATTGATAAAAGATGGCACTGTCTCTGCTTAACTTAGGCAATAAAATGAACAACTGATGTATGCAAAATGATGTTTCTACATCACCTATTCATATTGTAACAACTTCATGTTCGAGATGCTTGCTCGTGTCTACTTAACTTTTTCAATCGTTTTGGTGCTTTATATTGTTAATCTCAATCTAAGGTAGTGAATGGCCTAGGCCCCAGGACTCTGTATTGTGCTGCACTCTGGGTTGTTTTAACAGGAGGGTCACTAACTGCTGCAGCCACGTGTTTACGGGAAAGGCAGCTTCCACAAAATATTTTTCATGTTCACTAATATATTAGCTTATGTTTAGCTAACTTTATTCTCATTTTAGAGTTTAATGTTAATTATGTCCTATCAAGGTACAATAAAGAGTCGGGTCTGAGGTATTGCTACTGTGTTGGTCACATTCATCTGCAGATGCCACTAACTGCTAGAACCAGTACTCTACCCTGAAAAGTCCTATTTAGAAGAATATTTTTATAAAGTGCCAAAACATTCTTCTGTCATGCCCAGGAGCCACAATTAAAAGATGCTCTTTGTTATGATTTCTTCATCCTAAGAATGATTCCTAAGACTGGTCACCATGTACTGCATGATGATGCATATGTTCTGATTCTATTCTGTTTTGATTCCACTGAGAACCTCTTCTGGCAGATGAAGCTGCATCGAGGTCCGTGAGGGTTGTGATTTATACTGCTCCGAATACACTCCACTATTCAACTTTTAATGTGAGAATTATCTTTAAAACACTATTGTCATTATTGTACAATGCCCAATTCATCGTGCATTGCTCTTCTACATTACCAGATGGTCTAGACTCATTTTGTTTCAGGTAAAGCTGGTGATGCAAATTAAAAGGATCTGTTTAGCATCGCATGCCACACATGCTAAGTGTGCTTATTAATGTTGCATATTTAGTTCTAAGTGACTTGTCATACTGGGATTACTCTAATTATACTAAAACTGGTTTCAATCGTGCTATTTCCTTTATTTTAATGTTAAAATGTAAGCTTGTTCCAGATTAGACTTTTATCCAATAGTTATAAAGGCACTACAACTCAGAACCAATTTTTTTACCCGAATGCTTTTTACAGATTACTCTCTTTCTTTCACGTTGGCATCCTTCATCTCAGTATTGA